>NW_006263876.1:1107-14670 GCF_000469605.1 Apis dorsata | reverse complement strand
AAAAAAATAAACATCTACTGTCGTAAGATTGTATAATTGTTTATATTATGAGCTTTATGAGTGACCGAATGATGATAGTTTGTGGCTAACTGTAATGATTTTAACTGTATTTTGATATAAACTATTTGTTGAATTCTATCTGTATTCTAAATGATCTAGAAAACTATCGCAGGTTTTGGTTTTTCTTCCGATCCTTACTTTTCATGAAAATGCACATTAAAAGAAAGTTAAAGGGACCAATTGTTGTGTTGGAGAGCGGTTTCAAAGAATGATCTTTTACGATGTCATCGTATCGTATAGAGGTCAGGATCTTTGCACTCGCTTCCACGATGATTCGCAAGGCGTGCAAGTGAAATAACTTGTGAAGTGGCCGTTGTTATGGTATATTTCTGTTTAAATTGAAAATTTGGAACTATACTGCTCATAAATTATTATTAGACTATTGAACATATTGTAGCTGTTGAAAATATTCGAACTGTTGAAAATATAGGCAGACTGTCTAATTGCTTTATAAGTCTTGACAATTCTTAACAATACTAAAAAACTAATATTAAAAAAAACTAATACTAAAATACTAAAAAAAAATAATTATTCTTTTTCATTCTAGAAATCAGAAAATACAACAAAAATATATTAGAACATTAGAAACATAATTGAAACATATAAATATTATAAGAATTACATCGAAGTTCTATCCATTATTTGAAAATTGAATATTAGAAATATATAAATACAAAACAATAGTAAATATAAATAATTAAAAAAATAAAATAATATTATTGAAAAAAATATATTCAAAATAATTCAATATAAATCGATTTGCTTGAATTTATAAAATTTTAAAAAAAATCATTTTTGATTTTTTACTTTACAACAAAAAAAGACAATCTTCAAAAAAATAAAATTTAAAATTATAGATAAGCTTTCTTTAAAATGAGAAAAATATTACTACAATTCTTTTTTACAAAATTACAAGCAAATTTACATCAGATTCAAATATACAAAGATTGACAGTTTTTTAGTTGAAATTTAATATTCCTTTAATATTTATCAATTATTAACAATAAATATTAAATATTTATCAACAATTCTAAGTAATTATCTCCATTCTGTTTCATTCATTCTTCTGAATAGAAAAAAACTGCTCTTATAGTAAATCTATTTCTTGAGCTAATGTTTTGAATTCGTCAAGATAATTTATTGAGATAATAAAATAAAAATAATAAAATAAATTTTTATAAGAATAGTTATATTATATGCATTCCATCCTTTGAATATTTCATATTTCACATATTTCACGTACAACAAACATTTAACTTATTTTACCATTAAGTATTAATTTGATAGAAAATACATATATTTGA
The DNA here is from genome assembly GCF_000469605.1 of Apis dorsata. Lineage (NCBI taxonomy): Eukaryota > Metazoa > Arthropoda > Insecta > Hymenoptera > Apidae > Apis > Apis dorsata. Next base: position 13,306 of record NW_006263876.1, on the reverse strand, counting down.
CTCTTTAAAAATAAAAAATATATGAATGTTATTAAGTTTACTTCCAGGTCATATAAAAAATATTAAAAAGTATAAAAATATTTTATTGTATAAAATTATTGTATAAAATTATTGTATAGAAATAATTTTTTGCACAAATATATCAATTTAATCGTAAAATACAATTAGATTTTTCTTTTTCAATGAAACTTTACGATTTTTTTTATGTACAAATGAATTTCTTAAGTTACATTCATGAGCACTTATTAGTCATGAGATTTATAAACAGCTTATTCGGAAAAATTTTTCCTATAAAAAAACTTTTTCTATTATTACCACGCGCAGATTTTTATTAAGCTTAAACAAAGGATAATATTATTTGAGAAGAATGTTTTTGAGAATTTAGTCGACATTTATAATTGTGTATTTCTGATATACTTCGGTCTGCTAAATAGATTCTAACAGTGACATTTATTCCAAACGCGGAAAAACAAATAACATTATTCTAATTCGAGGAATCTATAAAAGAGATGCACCTATTTATCTGTTTCTATTTATTGAAAGATCTTTGTATATAGATCACCATTCAAGCGAGAAATTTCCTCGAAAGGCAGTTTCCTTGGGCAGTCACAAATCGGGCACTAACCAAGATATTATTGGCGTGCCTCACTGGAAAATTGTGATTTTCTTAATTAAACCAGGAAGGAATTTTTCTGATAAACTTCACTTGCAAATAGAATTTCATGGATCACACTGTAATCCGACCGCCGAGTATGACAATTACATTAGTTTTGTTCTAACACCACATCCTGTATTCGTTGGACGCGAATATTTGCTGCGACATTAAAAGAAACCCTGTTCTCTAGTAAACACGCTTCATAAGTAATCATTTATATCGTCTACTCATCTATAAAAAGTACCACTTGTTACGATATCTATCGAAGAGCATTCTATAAGCACCTATTATTATTTTACATGCACCAAATCATTATAATAATATTGTTGTGAGCGCGAACTGTTATTTTACATGTAAAAGATATAAAAGAAGATTAAATTAAAAATGTAATATTTTCAAATATTTCCTTTCACTTTAAATATTTATAATAAACAAACAAACAAACTATTATTAAAGTTCAAATGTTTCTTTTATTATTTATAATTTGTTACAACTTTCTTGTTACAATGTTCACTTTCTAACATTCATATTTAGAAAATTATATATAATTGTCTTCTTCAAATTAAAAAAAAAAAATATTTTTTTCTAGAAGAATTGTACGATTAATTGAACTTTGAGATTTATATTGCAAGAAATGTCTGAACTGAATATTATCGAGGATCACGTTCGAATCATGATTAAGATTAATCAAGATTAAGATACTTCAATTGCCGTTAATAAATATCATTCTAATGAAATGACAACATTCATTTCGTAATCTATTGCATTGTGTTTGTTAATAGTTGTGAAAGAAATTTTGATACTAGTGTTCTAAATGTAAATTTTATAAAATTAAAAATGAAACTATATATTATGGAATAAAACAACATATTAACATTAATGACTTTTACGTTATAAAAATTTCAATATTTTTTTTATAAAAAAAAATTCATTCAATGTATCTGTCATTGCACGTCAACAGATAACCTTAAGTTAGGCAGAAATCATTAATTTTAAAGAATTCTATTTTAGAATTATCTTTAAATATAAATAATGAAACGAAGCAAGAAATTTGGTTATTAGCTGAAGAAACTTTTGGTACAAACTTTAATACAAGGTATATCTAAAAATATAATGGCAGTAAAATGACAAAACTTCACCTAAACATTCATTAAGTTGTTTTCCTTTGTTTTTCTTTTTTCACAATGTCAAAAATTAATTTAGGGAATAAGAAAAATAGCAGCACAACGCAAACCAGATATAGCACAACGTTTCTTAAAATAAACGTATATTTTTATGCTTTTTATGTATTTATACATTTGCCAGTGATACAAAATTGTAAAAAAGAAGAATATAATTGTTATATCAATTCTATCAATTTAGAAAAATAATTTAAACATATCAAAACAACATTAAAATTAACAGTATTTCTAGTAATAATAAACAAATAAAATAATAGACATTGATAAGAAGATTCGTATTAATTTTTTATGAAATATTCATTTTATAATAAAATTTTAGATTTCGATAGTCTAACTATAGATGATATAGATACATATCTTCCGAGATGATACTTTAATAGTTAAAATTTAGATGGAAATAAATTAGATTGGATTTAATAATTCAATTTAAAATCTACAATTTTACCACAAAATATTGAAAATATTGAAGTAGAATCGAAATGATCGTATCTTATTAAAAGATAATATGATATCTATCTAATACATTTTAATATATTTAATATATTTCAATAATAAGCTATACAGATTGATATTATGATATTATATAAGTTTGGAAATGATATAACGATATAAAATGATAAACGATGATGAAATAAACAAATAAATCTGATAATATTTTCGTAGATTATGCAGTATTTTTATGCATTTAGAAGCATTCATAACAATAGTAATAATGTTTAAATGTTAATAAATATTTAAAAATTTATTAAATTGAAATTTAAATCTAAAATTTAATAAATTTAAAAAATATAATAGAAAATTAGCATTTTCCTTCGAAAATTTTCCAATGATAAATTTTTTAAAAATCGATATCAAGTTAAAAACTTGATAGTCCAATTTCTAGACTTGTGTTAATTTTCCTTTAGATATTTTGGTTTTTTTGGTCGTCTAGATTGGATTGCAAATATCACTTTATTAAACTCCCATTATGGGATCATTGCTGAATCGTTAGGGGATCGTCATGGGATCATCTTGGGATACGTGCATCTTAATTTTAAGTTAACTTAAAATCATATGATACATAGATTACGTTTATTTATTGCAACGTATTTCGTATAAAAACACTAACTCTAATTTCGAGTGAAATTAAAATTCTCTATATTTCTTAATTTATCGATTTTATATAGTTAGTTACTTTTATTTTCTTTTCATTAATTATTTTTCAAATTCGAATCATTGTCCAGCCGTCATGTAACAATTGCAAGAATTCATCGAATTGGTGCTCTATTTCGACCAATCGAAGATCCGCGCTTTGATCGATTACTTTTGGATACTAATTGATCTGAGATAGGTTTTGTACGTCGAATGCGGTCTTCTATAAATCGACCTCGGTGGTTCTAGGATGACTTTCGGTTCCTTCCTGCATGTTATTAGTCAAATAAGTCGATTGAAGCCGTGAAGGAGGTAGCAATAATTCGAATTTTTTTATTCTTTCTCTCACTATTCCTTAATATTTAAGTATAATTTTAATTTCATTTAACTTTTTTCGTACGAAATAAGATGTAAGTATAATGCGAATACATTTTAACGCGAATACATTTTAACGCGAATATTTGAATCGTAGATTTAAGGTTCGCGTGATTTAAGGTTTTTTGAGATCTAGATTAAACTATTTATTTATTTAAGTTTCATCAAATGATAAATATAAAAGATTTTTGTAAAGATTATTGTAAAAATAATTGTGTTACTAATTTAAATAATCATTTCATTTCGAATAAAAAATAAATTAAATTATAAGATAGATATATAGATTAAGTTTAGAAAAAATTTAATGCGAACAAAAATATACTATTTAACTTAAAGTGTAAAATAAAAATCTCAATTTTTTTTACTTTAAAATAGATTTCGAGTATCTTGAGTTTTACTATAGTTTTCGTTTTCCACTTTCATTTCCAATTTCTATTTTTATAATTATTCAAAACATTTATTTCTTATTTTTTCTTATCTTTATAATTACTTATCTCTATGATTATTTTTATAATAGTTAGTTTTTCGTTAGTTTTCTTAGCTTTTCTTAATTCACTATCAATCACATGTTGTCATGTAACAATGACAAGAATTGTTGGACGGATATTCCACTTCCGGTGGTCAAAAGTCCGCGCTTAGATCGATTGATATTTTCGATCTAATAATATTCGATAATATTCGATCAATCTTGCGATCGAACTTATTTTTATAATCCGGCTCTGATGGACTAGAATGTACAACTCTGTACTCTTTTCTGTGTCGTTGGAATAGTTTTTCTATTAAGCCGTTATCGTAACTCTTGATTAACCACGATTGGTAAGAATCATTTGTTTGCTGATTCTTGTAAGTCCAGCAATATAAGTTGTGATACGAAAATAGCAATGATTTATAGGAAGTTTATTTTTTTCTAATTTCTTCTTCATTTTTATTGATCACATGTTGTGTTCTTTCTTACTAAGTACTACAATTTTTCATATGAATTAATTATAATTACTTTTTTTTGCTTTAAATTAAACGAGAATATTTTTGTTATGCGTTATAGATTTAAAATTTACTATTAAAAGTATATATCAAAATATATATTAGATGTAAATAATATTAAAATATAAATTAAGCTTAAACTTAAGCTTCATTGTTGGATGACGTGGGATTAATTGCGAGCGATTAATTATTGTAAAAGATCATTGTAAAAACAATTATACACTAATTTAAATAATTATTTCATTCCGAATTAATTTTTCTTTTCAGATTTTTCAAATTTATTTAATTTTTATTTCTTTTTTTTTCATAATTTATTTAACATTAATTATTGATTATAATTTATTTCAATTATTTAATTTAATCAATTATTTATATTTTATATTTTTCTAATTCATCTATATTACAAACATTAATATTAATGTTTCATTTATGTGTTCTTAATTTATTTAATTTTTTAGCTTTAGATGAGTTTCGATCTGCATAGTCACTTCCTCGTGATAAAATTTGGTAATTGGCACCATTTTCCAAAATTTTTCTTTTAAAAATTTCTTTTAAAAAGAATATATGAAAAACATTTTATTAAAAAGATTCAATAATTTTTATTGAATAATTTTTTTTTTTAAAGATATTAAGCTAAGAACTATGCTTTCTATGCTAATCTATTTTTCTATGTTCTAGTTTTTTCTAATTTAATGAATTTCCGTATTTCTTTTTTTTTTGTATTACACTTTTTACATATTTATTTAATTTCTTAAATTATTTTATTGCGTTTTTAATTCTGTCTAATTTGATTTTTATTAGTAATTAATTTTTATGCTTAATTCCTATTATATTTTTTCATTAACGGACATTCATAGGATCTCAATGTACAGAAAACTATAATTAATATTATATAATGTTATATATATAATTAATTTATATAATGTTTCAATTTTCCCGCAATTAAGTATGTTTTATTTGCATCGTTTCAGCCAATCAGAAAATCTTAAGTAAAAAAACTTATAACGCATGATGTGATTTTTTTTTGTCGAAAATCATTGTGACAAGATATATTGACAGTGCAAGTGATTTCTCAATTACACGGTAAATACCTAATTCTATTTATTCCTATTTTATTGTGGAATTTATAGAATTTAGTAAATATTGTGACAACAAAATTAATTAATCTTTCAATTTTTTTAATGCTTTTTCCTTCGATCGATAATTTTATTGTTCGAGATTACTGATATTATCGTATTGCACATATTATAAATTTTTCAGTCAAGATTTCAATCAATATTCTTTATTTTAATATAATTTTAATTTATAAAACATTTATAAAATAGTTATAAAACAATCTATTGCATATGAATAATCTGTATTTGTTTTTCATGTAAAGTGATATTTAAAATATCTTAATACAATTATAGTTGAAATATTACAGAAATGTCAATTATATAAGTCAAAAATATCACAGAAATGTAAATTTAATTTTAGTTTATAAAAATATATCGATTATTACATTTACTATTTTAAGAAATTTAAATGTGTAATAAAACAATAAAAATAAACATAATAAAAATAAAAAAACAGTAAAAATATGTCAATTTTTTATCGTAATAAATTATTATGATGTTATAAATTAATAATAAAAATTAAAAAACTGCTGGATTATTCGTCAATATTGTACTCAAATAATTAGATTTGATGCAGTCGAAAACAAGTTTTCGTTAAACTTCGTAATAGCAGCAGTCTTCTATACATGCGAATGCGAGAATAGACGAACGGTTATTTCTTAACTTATGTGTCAAGAAGATCGATGATATTTTAAATTTTTATAATATCGAGAATATTTTTTAATCATTTATTGTTATAAAATTTATTTAAATCTTATATAAAATTTATATTTAATTTTTAAAGCTAATTCTAATTATTTTGCAGTTAGTAACTGATTAAATTCTATAATTTCTAACATATTTTCTCTGATCTCTGATATTTTCTGATTGATTTTTGATTAAATGCGATTTTTGTAGCATTTAAGTTCGATCTGATTTAATCTATTTCAATTTTAATTTCGATCTAAATTTTATTTCAGTTCTATCTAACAATCTGATTTAAAATTTATTTTGATTACGATTTTGGAAAACTCGCGAATTTTGATTCTTCTTCCAATAGATATTTTCGGCAAAAATGCAAATTAAAATTAATGATTAAGAATTAATGACAGTATTGGAAGGCGGTTTCCAAGAATGAATATTTGCGACGTCGCATTATAACGCATAAGAGTCAAAATCCTTGCGACCGCTTTTACTGCAAAATATTTGAAGTGCAAATGTGACTTGTGAAGTAGCAATTGTTATATCTTAGTTTCGATTATTATTGAGAGTTTAGAAAATATGAAGAAAATATACTCGCTCGTAAATTATTAAACTATTAAAAATACTGAAGCTATTAAAAATACTGAAGCAAAAAATGAAATTCAAGCTATATTGCTTCATAATTAATCCTGATTTTTGTCCTTAACAATGAAAAAGATTCAAAATTTAATTTGAATGAATGTTTTGATGAAAATTCCAGATTACGTATTCATTATATCATATGTATTTAATTTAATGATAAAAAAGAATTAGATGTAATTTTTTATTTATAAGATCTCATCAAAAATGCAATAATGCACTATGAAATATATAAATAATATATGAATATGATTCTTAAATAAATAGTATTAATTGTTTGAAGTATGGATTCAAAATTATTTTATTATTAAATTTAATTAATTTTAATATAGTCTAAAAATAATATAGTCTAATAATAATAGTCTATAATAAGTTATTATAATATTAAAAAGTAAAGATTATGTAATAGTATTATGAAATAAAAATTAAATTTTTAAATAATTAGTCGATGTTATACTCGTTATACTTAATTTATTAATATTTATAATTTGTTATATAACTACTAATAATAAATTAGAAAAAATGAAGAAGAATATATATTATAATAAAAATTGTTACACCTGAAATTTTTGTTATAATATATTATAATTCTTATTTCGTAAAACATTACCTCATTTATTCGGTAATCTTTTATAATAAATTCAAATTGTAAATGAGCATTTTTTATATATGACATGTTCTTCAGTAGATAAAAATCTTGTATGATCTTCAAACATTCGAATAAGATAAGAATATTAAATACATATATTTAAGAAATAATTCAAAATTACAATCATGAAGCATGAAAATCCGGAGTTTTTCAAAAAAGAATTAAGGATTAAAAATCAAATGAAAAGATATATAGATACAAATCCAAATTATTGATTTATATTATTTTATAATATATTGATAAAGCAAATAATAAAGGAAATATTCAAAATAAATATTCAAAAGTATTATATATAAATTTATTATATATAATTATATATAAATTATATATAAATTTATAATTGAAAATATTATTTAATATTATAATTGAAGATTTAAATTACATAATACTTTAAATAAATGAATATTTGTAATCAATAAATTATAAAATTGAAAAATGTTTTGATACACATGGATATATCAGAAACATTTAAATGCATTTCTACTTACCGGTTGTATTATATATTGTTATATATTGTTGTTATTATTATATGTTGTTATATATTGTTGTTATTATTATATGTTGTTATATATTGTTGTTATTATTATATTATTGTTATTATATTGTTATTATGCTATATTATTATTATATCAGCATTATATATAATATTTGCGCTTATCGTATTCCTAATATATCTATTATACATTATTATATTATCTATTAATATATTTCTATAATCTATTAATATGACAAAAAAAGTCCTTATATTTATAATTACACTATAAATAATTTATGCATGNATATATAAATATTATAGTATTATAATCAGTGATTTCTCCAGATTCTTGATTATGCAATTTTTTTCTATAAATTATGTACAATATAAATAATTTTTCATACTTTAGAAATACTATACTTTAGAAATATAATGAGATTTGAAAAATTAAAGAATAATTAATATATACGGAAAAAAAATATTTACATAAAAAATATTTAAAATGTTATAAAATAATAAAATATTAAAAAAAATGAAAAAAAAATTACAAAGATGTATTTTTAATTATGGAGGACATGTTGAAAAATAATCTTTTTTATTTCTTGTTCCTTAATATTTTTGTTTCTCATTTTTCTTGACACAAAATTGATTTTTCAAAACTATCACGATATATAAATTCGATAATTCGATAATAAAAATTTATTATCATAATATATGTCCATCGTATCATATAATTTTTGTCTAAAACACTTTCTTATATTTTTGATATTAATAAAAATAATCGCATGCATATATCTAAAATATTTCTGACATACTATATATTCCAAAAATATTTATGTATAATGTATAATATAATAATAATATAGAATATATAAATATTTTAATACAAAAAGTAAGTTTTATTAAAAGTAAGTTATAATAAATAGTTATGTGTTTATATATAATATATGCATATTTATTGTATATATAGTCGAATCATATGTAATAGTTAAATTTCTATATTAATTAAATCTCTATATTATATTATATTAAGATGGATGTATAAATAATATTAAGATATAAATTAAGTTCGACTTAAGCCTCATTGTTTGACGACGCGACGTGGGATTAATTGCGAGCGATTAATTATTGTAGAAGATCATTATTGTAAAAACAATTATACACTAATTTAAGTAATCATTTCGAATTAATTTTTTCTTTTCAAATTTTTCAGATTTAGATATTTAATTTTTATTTCTTATTTTTTCTTCTTCTGTTTTTTTCATATATTTTTTATTTAATATTAATTATTAATTATAATTTATTTCGATTATCAATTATTTATATTTTACATTTTTCATAATTCATTTATATTAATTATATTAATTTTGATGTTTGATTTTATTTATTTTTTATTCTTAATTTATTTAATTTTTTATTCGTTATTCCTTAAGTTTTAATTTTTTAACTTTAGGTGGATCTTGATGCATAGTCACCTCCTTATGGTAAGATCTGGTAATTGGCATCATTTTCTAAAATTTCTCTTTTTAAAATTTTCCCTTAAAAAGAGAAAACTATACGAAAATTGTTAGAAGGATTTTGTTAGAAGGATTCGATAATTTTCATTAGTTATTTCCTTTCTTTTTTTTTTTCGGAAAAGATACCAAGCTAAAAATTACACTTTAATCCATTTTCCTACGTTCTAGTTTTCTTTAATTTAATGAGCTTTCGTATTTCCTTTTTTGTATTACACTTTATACATATTTATTTAATTTTTATCTTAAATTATTTTATTGCGTTTTTAACTCTCTCAAATTCCATTGATTTTTATTGGCAATTAATTTTTATGCTTAAATCTTATTATATTTTTTTTTTAAATGGATCTTTATAGAATTTTAATGTATATGAAACTACATATAACTATATTATCATACATATATATATGATAAATTAATATCATATTATATAATGTTTCAATTTTCGCAGTTAAGTAAATAAATTTGCATCGCTTCAACTATTCAAAAAGTCTTAAGTAAAAATATATATATATAGCGTCATTCCTTTTTCGTGGAAAATCATTGCGACAAGACATATTGCAAAATTCTCTCAATTACACAGTAACTACTAACTAATTCTACCTATTCCCACTTTATTGCGGAATTCATAGACTTTATAAAATATTGTGACAAAATTAATTAATCTTCCGAGTTTTTTTTATACTTTTCTTTCCTTCGATCAATCGAGTTTTGATTGATTGTTGAGGTTACTGGTATTATTCGTATTGCACTCGTATTATGAATTCTTCAGTCAAAATTTCAATCGTTATCGTTTATTTTATTAATAATAATTAGCTTTAATTTATAAAACGCTAATAAAACAATCCGTAGCATATGAATAATCTGTAATTGTTTTTCACGTAAAATGGTATTTAAAATATCTTCACAAAATTATAATAGAATAGTCGAATCGAAAACTAATATCACAGAAATTTAAAATTTAGTTTTAGTTTATAAAAACCTATCAATTATTACATTTATTATCGTAATAAATTGTTAAAGGTGTGATAAAATAATAAATATAGCAAAGATACATCAACATTTTATCGTAATAAATTATTACGATGTTATAAAAAACAAATGTTAAAAAATTGTAGATTTATTCGACATTATACTCGAAAAGACAGATTTGTACGCAATCGGTAGAAAATTCGTCAAACTTCCTGACAGTGACAGAGATCTCCTATACATACGAAGCGATAGAGTAGACGCATCACAACGAACTCACGTATAGAGAAAATAATTGATATTTTAATTAAAATGTTATAAAATCGAGAACAAATTTTAATCATTTATTGTAATAAATGAAATAAAATTTATTTAATACATTACTGTCGTATTCCATATTTTTTTTTTAAATAATATTTACACCCAGTCATGTCAAATTTTTCAACTATAAGTTAATTTAGATAAGTTAAGTAGTTTTTCGGCATGAAAAACATAGTTTAGGAGAATTCAACATTGACATATCGTTGAGAGTGACATTTTCATACCGATATTCGAGTTTCTATTAATTCTTCTCTGAAAATTCGATTTTGAACAAAATTTTATGTTTTCTACTAGAAATACTAAATTACGGCGATTTCTACTTCGAAATCACACATACATACGTCGTCCAACACTATATCGCCTCATATACGTCAAATTATTGACGAAAATTTGAAATCGAAAGCTAAGTAGATTTTCGGAACGAAAATCCTAGTTTCTGGGAATTCTGCATTGAAATATCGTAGATGTATACATTTTTTTTCTGATATTCGTGTTTCCATTAAATCCGCTGTAAAAATTCGATTTAGCAAAATATTTCATCTTATCTCCAAGAAATACTGAATTACGGAGATTTTGTACATCGAAATTGGTCATGGAAACGTTATCCAGCATAAAATCGCGAAGATGCGATAAGTTATGCACAAAAAATCGAAATCGGTAATTTATGTAATTTAATCGGTAGAAAAATTTTTGTCCCGGCGAATTATGTATTGACATATCGTTGAGAACGACGCTTTTATCGTGATTCCTTCGAGTTCTATTAACTTTGATGTATAAATTCGATTTTGTACAAAATTGAATTTTTTAGACACGAAAAACCAAATAACGGAGAATTCTTAATCGAAATCATTCAGTGATACGGTATGCAATACTATCTTGCGCAGATAGTCAAATTTTGAAAATTAAATCATATCAGACAAAACGATATAATAATACCGAATTCACTAAAAACAAGATTCTTGTGAAGAAAACATCCTTAAATTATCGATATCGCTGTTTCGTACCGAAATTTGACGTATATGAGCGTGGTAGTACTGAGTAACATATCTCAGAACGTTTTGGATGTAGAAATCGCCGTAATACCGTTTTTCGTGTCGAAGATATCCAGTTTTTGAACAAAATCGAAATTTCACAGCAGAATTCATCGAAACTCGAATATCGGAAGAAAAACGTCATTCTCGACGATATGTCAATACTGAATTCGCTAAAAATGAGATTTTCGTACCCATATATACATAACGATTATCGATATCACATTTTTTCTTAAATTTGTCACGTCCGTACGAGATTTGTGCTAGATAATGTACCTTTGACCGTATTCAATGTAGAAATCGTGATATACCGAATTTCATGACGAAAAGATGCAATTTTGAACGAAATAGAAATTTCACAGCAAAATTCATCGAAACTCGGATATCAGAAGAGAAACTTCGTTTTCAACGATATGTCAATGCAGAATTCGCCGAAACTACGGTTTTCGTTCCGAAAACCTACATAACTTATGCAAGTCTAG
>NW_006263876.1:700-946 GCF_000469605.1 Apis dorsata | reverse complement strand
ACAGATCGGTCACGTATTTCTGAACGATTTCGTTTTAGAAATATCCGTAACTGCGATTTTCGTAGTGAAAAGATGCAATTTTGTTCAAAATCGAATTTCCACTGCAGAATTCAACAAAACTCGAATAAATCGGAATAAAAATAGATTGGTTATGTATTTCTGATTTCGATTCAGAAATCTTTGCAACTGCGATTTTCGTTTAAAAAAGGTGCATATTAAACAAAATTATTAACATAAGTTACAAAA
>NW_006263876.1:0-268 GCF_000469605.1 Apis dorsata | reverse complement strand
TAAACGTAAGTAATGAAACGAAGCAAGAAATTTGGTTACTAGATATAGGAACTTTTGGTCCTCTGTAACTGAAAATGTAATGGCAGTAAAAAAAATACAAAGCTCGGACGNTTTAGATGGAAATAGATTAGATTTGTATTCAACGTCTCAATTAAAAATTTATAAATTTATCACGCATCGTTGAAAATTTTATCGAATTTATTGAATGTGATCATTCCTTATTAGAGGATAATATGATATCTATCTAATATATTTTTATATATTTAAC
>NW_006263875.1:249715-255891 GCF_000469605.1 Apis dorsata | reverse complement strand
ATTTTGCCAAAAATTGCTAGTGCCACCTCTTCATCTATCATATTCTCCTAATCAAAAGTCGAATTTTTAATCAAAAATCTGTTGTATTTTTGCAAGAAAATTTTGTGTGCTACTCCTATTAATATTATATTCTCCTAATACAGTCGCAAAATTGACTAAAAATCATGGCTGGCTATCCGAAAATTTCAAGTCTTAGAATTCCAGAAAAGATTTCACATACTTTATAATTTTTACGTTTAATTTTATTCTAATACATAATTTTTTCTGATAATAAAATATTTGTTTCTAAGTATCCTTTTTTATAAGAGAACATAGTTATAGAAGAAGTAGTATGTGAAATTTTTCCATGATTTTCATAACTCAAAATTTTGTGCCATTGGCATATATTTTCGATTGTATTTTACGACTTTATATTAGAAAAATATAATCTTAAAGAGTGTAGCAAACAAAAATTTTATATACTTACCTTTTATACTTACCTTTTTTTAGGAACTGATGTTCTATTCATTTTTAAACATTTCTCTTAAAACTAATATACTTACCTTATTATAGCTCACCACTGTCTTAAATTTTTATTCCATTCCTGAAAAAAATTAAAATGAATTATATTTTTGTAAAAAAAAGTCTTAGTGTCGAAAAATGTCTGCCACCTTTTCATTTATTTTATTCTGTTATTGAAAAATTGAAATTTTAGCCAAAAATCTTTCAATCATTGCATTCTGTAAAAAATTGCTAGTGCCACGTCTTCATATATCATATTTTCCTAATTAAAAGTAATTTTAAAAATACATATTTTTGAATACTGATTTTTTAAAGTATTAATCATCTTTTTATCATACTATTTCAATTTTAATTATACCTGAAGATTTTGGAATCAAAAACAAATGTTACAATTATATTTTTTATCTTTTGAAAATAATATTACATTTCATTTTTTCTTTACAATTGGAAAAAATATAAAAATTGTTGTATTTTTTATTGAAAAAATTACAAAATAGTAAAATGTATTGAAAATAGTAATGTATTAAGAATTACAAAGTATTTCTTAAAATACAATCAAAAATAAATCTATCATCTTCAATAATATTATTTGTATAAAAATATTATTAAAAGAATGTTATTAAACAAAAAATTAATAAATGTATTATAATAAAATGTTTCGAAAATTTTACGAAAGCCGAACATGAAAGCTTTTTCTGTTGTGTAAAAGTGTTGTTCGCTTCAATTTAATTATCGATCGATACTGCAATAAAACAGGAAATTAACTGTCACGGAAAAGGAGGGTTAGTTGTACACGGGACATAATTTATAGTCGATTGGATTGCATTTTTAGAATTTAAGCGGTTATGAATAATTATAGAAACAATTAACGCATCTGTCTTAGCGCACATTGTTTCATGAACCATTTTACCGTGTAATTTCTTTTTAATATCGGACTATTTTTGTAATATAAAATATAGTATGTTTTATCGTTTAAAATTGGAAAATGTTTGAGCTAAAAAAAGAAATTGTATTTATTAAATTTTTTATCAGAAATTTTTTTTATTTTAATTTTAAAAAATTCTTATTTAATTTATCATCACAAATGGATTCATAACGAAAATAATTCTTATTAATTTTTATTATTTTTCAGAAAAAATATATCAAAAGAGATATGTTATTGATTATGGAAATAAATATTGGAAAAATATTATTTCCATAATCAGTAACATATCTCTTTTGATATATTTATCTCTATTGAATTAAATTATATCAGGAACGAATATATTTTACATAAATCTAAAAGAAGATTGAATAAGATAATAAAAAAAAAATGATATAATATACATTTCAATAACTGTTATTTAATTTCGATTTGATATCATCAAATAATGATTCATAATTAATTTTTTTAATCAGCGATTTACAATTAATAATATTTTTAATGATCAATCTATAAATATCTTTAAATAACGATAAATTTCTTTTAATATCAATCAATAATATTAATTGATAATATTAATCGGAAATATTAATCGATAAACCCAATTAAAAATTATAATTAATAAATTTACTAATAATTTAATAAACGTTATTAACGACCAATGTAAACAACATTTACAACAATCCATGAAATAATTTGAGCATAATAAAACAGAAATACGATCTCGCGGGATGCATAATAGCATTGATTAGATAATCAAGTATTTATTACAACGATCAAAATAACACATGATTGGTGATATACTGGCTTCAATACAAATGTGCATATATATTTATACATATCAAGAAGAGAAAAAAAATTTTGAATTAGAAATGGACAATGATTTATCGTGTCTGCATTTCTGCGATTATCGTCATATGAACAGTATACATTAACTGTAACACACGCGTGCACCACGTCAACGGCACGTAATGTGTGTTCATTTATACACACGCGTTCTGAAATGAGGTATAAAGGCAAGCGTAGACAAGATACCTGTTTCCATGACTGTAAACTGTTAATTATGCGAGAGAGTTATAGTTTCAGCCAATTTCAAATCGATTAAATCGATGTTGTATAGCAATTGACGAATAGATTTCAAAATGATTTAATATTCGGAAATCGTTTTTCTCAAAAGTTATAAAATTATAATCCATCTAAAAATTTTTCAATTTTTCAAAACTTATCTCCAATAGATTTTGTCAAATTAATTTGATTGATTTTTTCACTCGAAAATTATTTTAATCAATTACTTCTACTTTTTAATTTATAAAATTGGGTTAGGTTGAATACTTCTTGTGAATGAAAGTTTATTGATTTTTTTTAAATTATTATGCCATTTAAACGATGTTGATACTGTGAGATATCTAACTTGCTAATGATCTTTATTTTAGCAAATTTATGTGCAATCTTGAAATACAATAATGAAAGAAAATGGTTATATCCATTAGTGTAGGTACGATCTATTTTTTTCCACGATGTCGATTGTTATTTTATATAAACACTTGTCATTAGACTTTGAAATAATTCCCTGAAAATACCTATTTTATGAAAGATTTTTATCGAAAAATAGTTCTCCTTAAATAAGATGCACTTTCCTTGTGAATATATTTTGTGAAATAGAAATTGTATAAATCGATATTAAATTTGAACATGGTAATATAAATATATTAATAGTAAAACTAGAAAAAAGAAATATTCTTAAATGATATTAGTATCTCAACAGAATAAACTACTAAATTCTTCGACGAGAATTTCAGGATCTTTTCTAAAATCGATCTTCCAATGAATAAATTTCGATATCAAAATATCAATATTGAATTCGTTCAGAAAAATTGGTAATGTGTTTGCAAAATTATATTTAATTAAAAAAAAAGTAAAGAAATTTAATATTTAGCATTATTTAATAAAATTTTAAAAAATTTCTGAAAAATATAATATTTATTAAATCTTTTTTAAATTACGTTAGGAAATATTTGAACTGTCCAATATTTTCCTCTATGCATAAAAATTATAGATGGAATGATTATTTCAATATTTTATACAATTTAAATTAAAAAATGTTATAGAATGGAAAGACGAGATGATTTATAACAAGAAATATTTTACGTATTGATTAAAAATAATTGAAAAGATGAATATTTATTGACGTATAGAATAATATTTAATTATTAAAATAAAATGATGAATTTATTGTACGGTGAAATCGAATTTCGATGTCATGATTTATGATCAATTTAATGGTGTACCATATCTCAGTGATAAAATTTGTGTTGCGATAAGAACGCCACCTGGTAAACTCGTCGAATTTCATTGTTCCTCGATGAATGATGGTAAAGATGATGGAATAAATCTTTTTTCCAGCATCGGGAAAAAAATAGAAAAGAGGAAGCGATTAACCAAAACTGGAAAAATCCACGTTGCATTAATCTGCGATAGCGGTCTGCCGCTTTTATCGCGTGAAAAAAAGATTTACTTCTTTTGTTACCGTTGGACATGGCAATGAATAAAGAGTGCAAATGTTTCTTGTGAAATTTGTCGAGTAACAAGTGGATGTTTTAATAAATCGGTTGCTTTAGAAATGTAAGTAAATTTTGAGTTTTTTAATTTTTTAAATATTCAAAGGATTATATATATATAAGTTGACCAATACAAATAATTCGACTTGATCATAAACGACAATTTTTTATTTATCTTTATTTGAAAATCTCTTTTACCATCAATTAATGTGAAATTTCTATTTTTTTTATTTATTTATTTACAAAATCTAAAATTAAACTTTGAAATATAATTAATAATACGACTATTCGATAAACGTGATTTAGAGTTAATTCATCACACGTTTGTATTGTGAAATTATGCGAGGCAAGAAATGAGATGATAACGCCTGGGAAATCTGACATTTGAGAAATGATTACCAACGGGGAAAAAAGCATAATGTTTTTTAAATCAACCATCTTATCGCGAAATTGGGAACATTCATTTACTCAGCGAATAAGATCAAGTTAATAAATATCGAGTGAACATTACACGGAACGGTATAAATACATAATTACTGTTTTATATTATAAGCAATAAAAACAGTAAAATGAAAATGAATTTTTCTCTGATGCTTAATAACCGTTAAATAAAAAAATTACAAATAATATGAATAAAAGATATAAACTGAATATAAATAATTGAGAATAATTAAAATCGAAGAAAGTGAATAGAGTTATATAGTCTTATATTATATAGGACATAGTTAATCAATTATACCAACTTGAAACGTAAAATTTACTAAAGTTTGTTACCAACTCATAATATATCGATGAATATGATATATGAATTAATCCATTAATTATGAAATAACAATTAATAGCGAATTTATAACGAGAAATATTTTTTTCATTATTTCATTGAGCAACGAGAGATATATTCTTTTCTGTTATCGACATTCTAATATTAAATTAAAAATCTTTTCATAGAACAGAGGACGAATAATTACAATGTTGTGTTCGTATAATTGCATTTTAAAGTAAATTTCAATTTGTCACAAATGAATAAATGAACGACTCGGGTCAATTCGTTTGAAACGCGTGTTTTAAATGTAGCTTTTAAATGCATCCACAATATTCGCAATTATACGCAAACACACGTATAGTACGGAGATTAATAATGGCTACGTACCCGTGCGTCCGGCCAATAAAGTTACTCGATAACTATAATCTAACTATTCGAAATAACCGAGCATCCAAACCAAACTATTCCCGCTATTCTAGGTTTGCTGGCGTTCACGTAATTGAAGAAAGAACGTACACGGCAAATAATAACGAGTATTGCGTGTTCCCTTGCGAGGTTGGCCACCATGAAACGACGAATGTTCAAAATAATATCCGACTTTTGTGGAATTTAATGGTAATGGACGATCCATAATTGGACCTCATCATGTTGCGGAAAAAAAACAGACACATAATTGTTTATTATTATTAAAAATTGTTTGTCAATTGTCAATGTATATATTTATGTATATAATTATGTATATTATTAAAATATAAAATAAAATAATATGTAACGATACTGGTATTATTTATTTTTTACTTTACCTTACCTGAACTTGCTAAAAAAATGAATTTCAGTAACGATTTTAATAATACATAAATTAAAAATAATAAACAATAAAGTAAAAAAAATTTGTCAGAAATCAATTTGTAAAATTGGAATATTTTCTTGGAAGGAAGGAAAATCTAATTTCTTTGTTAATTAAATTTTCTTGCTTTCAAATAAGAGGAGTGACATAGTTGTTATATTCGAAAATTACATCGAATTATAGTTAATCAAATGGCGTGCATTTTGCCCGTTACACACAACAATGGAAAAAAGTTATTTATAAACGGTCCATTAACGGATACAAACCAGACGTTGTTGATCGATCGACGTCCATTTTCTATATAAATATATACACACGTACCGTATCCGTTGAAATAATAACTAATAAAATTTTTTGTTATGTCACTATAATATTATCTTTTTTTTTTTTTTTTTTTTTTTTTTTTTTAAATGAATAGAAAACAAAATTTCGTATAATCAAGTTGATTTCAAATCGGATAGACTGAGAATTAACAACAAAATATTAGTGATAGCATCTATGCTTTTACGCGCAATGAATAGCACAATTTGCTTGAAAGCGTATATTTTTCAATTACCCTCCTTTTCTTAATGGATTAATTCCTCT
>NW_006263875.1:247152-249444 GCF_000469605.1 Apis dorsata | reverse complement strand
CCCCCCCCCTCCCTCTTCCCCCTCTCGTTTTATTGACGAGTTTTTTAGTTTCACACGCTTCTATACGTTCCCGGGTATTTCACTCGTGCTTCTTTTTTTGCCATCTTTTTTTGACACAGATATATTTCATTGCCGGTAACAGATGGTGTCTTTTTCCCTAGCCATGTTTCCATCTTGCTCGCACAAGCGTTGCTTTTTCATTTTGTTCTCTCTCTCTCTCTCTCTCTCTCTTTCTCTCTCTCCCTCTGCTCCCTTCTCTTTTTATTTTGCCCGCGGTACAACAATACATTCATATATGTACGCATACGCGTACGTTTGGCCCTTTTGTGTCTGCATGCTAATCTTTACGTGTCGTGGATGATACACGAAAATACAGTGTTGGAAAAATACAAAGGATCGTGAATGAAAAAAGAGATTGAGCACCCAAACTGTAGTATTAAAAGCAAGTGTTTAATTACTCCTGTTATAGAATGTTTCAAAATAATGCTTATTTTTTTGGACTCAGGCGTATTTTTCTAGGTTAATTCTTATTCGATGAGCGATAAAGGGTAAATAAATAAAATTTCTTTTGATTTAGTTTCAAGTAAAGATACCTATGAATACAATTTTGTTTTATCAAATTTTTTGTTTTATCTCTCAATAATTCAGTTTTTGATTCGTGTGAATATTTCAAAAATGAAAATTTTTTTTTTTTTAAAGCAAAGATAATGAAATTTAATTATGCACTTCTATTCACGTGACATTAAGAAAAAGTACAATTTAAAATTTCCTCTTAAAATAAACACAATGATATTACTTTAGAATACAATACTTGACGTTTACGATGTACGTGAGTGTTTTATAATCCGTTATGCGTATGCCTGCATGCGTATACAGGATGCCTCACATTCCAATGTTATCACTACACTTTCATTAATTTAAAAAAAGAAAAAAAGAAAAAAAAAATGTTGAACAAAAGTTAATCACTTTTTAATTATCTAATAAAATCGCGTTGCGTAAAAATCCTGTGAGAAAAATAAATTTTTTTCCAACAAAGAAGTACGAATAATCTACATATTAAAAATTTATTATTGATATATGCAGCAGCGTATTGAAATCAAAAACGCGTCTAGAATGATTGTTGGTTTGTCGAACAAATCGCGGCTGATGGGCCGGAATTTGCACGTCATTAATCAAGCGTAACATAATTTCGCGAGTCATTAGAATTATTCGAGGCTAATTAAAAGATCTCGGCCGCGGTGACTCGCCCATAAATCCCCCCCCCCCCCCCCCTCGCTCGATTTCACTTTTCGTCGTCCGGAGGGGTGGAGGACGAAACGACACGGCCCTCCACGATTTTAATGACCTATTCCTCTTTCCCCCGTATTCTCGTCGTATTCTCTAAAATCGGGCGATGCAATATGAACGAAAAAATTTGACAAGTCGTGACAAATTGAAGGGGCCTCGAATCCTGTTGCGGGTAGGCAACAAATATTGGCGCCAACTTTCCGGGCGAAAGTTTGCCGGTTCCATGGTCCGTTGTGGTATGGTTGTAGAGGGCGCTGTCACAGGGAAATAATTGACCACGGTGATTGGTCAATGTGGAACGATCCGAATTTCACACAACGGGGGCGTGATGAATATAAGCATGTATTGTCGCGGTGAAGTGAAATTAAGCCGGTTTAGCGGTGTCAGTTTGACAAAAATACAGGCACGACAAAAGGGTGGACATATGTATTCCTATGTGTTATTATTAGCGGGCGCAGATTTGTTGTTATTTTCTCGAGGGCCAAATGATTGAATAAAACGTGAAATATATTATGCAATATATATATATATATATCGATTGAAACGGAAAAATCGGGAGGAATTAAAGGGTTCGTTTGAAAACGTGGGATATACACGATCCAGTGTGCTTGGTTGGTTACACCTAAATTAATTACCCATTGGGAACCAATTCAACGTCAAATTCACTCCTCTTTATTTCCCCTTTATCCGCAATTCTAGCATTAGCTTTTATTATTATTTTGCTTTATGTGTTTCAGGTAAGAGCCGTTTATTTCCATTTACCGTTCGCTGTTTCATCTCGCAAATGGGTAAGGTTACTTTATCGTGTTTAAATAGAAAATCGTAAAGCAGATAATTTTAACGCTTGTAAAATCTTTAATTACTTTTGCACGTGCTTTGAGCTTAATAGCATTAACTTTGGATTAAAAGTTGTATCAAACGTTCCAAGCGCGTAAAAACACGTTAAAATATAAGAGTGATAAATAATTGAAAATTATTTTTCCAACCTGGGGAAAAGAATTATTA
>NW_006263875.1:232522-246822 GCF_000469605.1 Apis dorsata | reverse complement strand
TACGTGCACCTTATTGATTGGTTATCGGAATAATGGCCGGCCGGTGTGGGTAATTCGCGTAGCCAGTGTTGGTAATTCGTGGTTGTTGCGTTGGTAATTCGGTGGTATCAACGTATCGGTGCTCCCAGCGACAAGCCGCGCGAGAGAACATGCTCGTGAAAACGTCGTTAATGCCGCATAAATTCCTCGGGACGTTTTTATAACGTCGAAAATCTCAAACTCGAGGAGCTTCCTGATTTTTTCCCCCCTCCCCACCTCCGCGGGGAAAGAAAAAATAACAGTAACAATAACAAGGACGACAATGTTATGGGAATGTCGCGAAATAAATAATGTAAATTTTTTCCCGGTTGATTTTACGACCGGTGTAAATTAAAACGATAGTTTTAAATTTCCGATACTGTTTTCAGACGTATCTCGATCGTGGCACATTGAAAAATAATTTATACCAATTATATCTGTTCGTAACTCATTGCTTTGATCATCAAACTTTTATTCAACATTAAATTATAATTTAATTTTCTTTTTTATTTTAAATACGTATTTGTAAATAAACAAAATAAATATTTTGTAATAATAATAATTATTTTAATAATATAATGCATGCAGCATCGACAAATAATAATGAATAATACGGAATTTAAATTTACGGAATTCCTCGATAAAATCTTGAAACAATTATCAATTATTATTCATCTATCGCATGAGCGATACGTTTAATTGGTGGGAAAAGATCTCGTAAATAGAAAGAAATGCGATAATGAAGTTCATAAAGTTCGATTTTTTCGTGGGCCTGTACGCGACACATGCATGGGTGTGTATCATCGATCGTGGATACACACGTGTGGAGAAGTACACGTGCAGGACCACTAAAATACAAATTTGTTCGCACAGTCGATAAAACAAATAATAATTCGACTCGTGATGCGATATTTCACACCCCGGAAGTGAATAATTATTCTCTTCATATGAATAATTACCATTCACTTACAGGACAGTTAAATCGTATTTCGACTTATAATTTCATCTCTGCTCTTTATTCTCGATTGCGTTCTAACGTTATTTAACGTAATAATTATATATACACAATTATTTTTAAATTATTATCGTCAAATCGTTCTTTTCTTATTTTTATTTTCTTTCATTATGTATGATTAATTTCATTTACTGTATTTGTTTGCGTGAATTATACGTTCGTATTTTCGAGATTAACATCGAGCGCAAATGTATAATTACGCGTAATGCAATTTCAAGGTCGTATAATTAAACCCATAAAAATTCGCTTCGTGTCACAGAAGTACTACTGTGAAGGAACAATATGCGAAAAAAAATCACGAAGATATATTATTTGACGTCGAATATTAGAAATAATATATATTCATTTATGCAACGAAATATTCGTGGTAATTCTAGCTCTGTAATACTACGCTGCCAAAGCTGAGATTTTGATCCGCATTTCTATGATATATGAATTTTAGTTTTTAGATAGATTTAAATATGCTATAGAAGAGAGAATATGTCAAAAAAAAAATGTATTTTCTGAATATATTTCTTATTTTATAATATTTACATTAATGCTTAAAATTCAATAAATATAGATAGCATTATAATTCTCGCTGTGCAAGTAGCAATTTTATTTCAAGAATATGAACACTCGACAAGGGACTATATCTTTCTTGCTTCCACTCGTTGTGTCTATTCACTGTCTTCGTCGGTAGGTTCGAAACTAAACTCAAGACGCTGACTAGTAAAGCTAGGTCGTTGTAATTTAGATAAAACGATTCTATAGCGAAGTAACGAGAATTATTGTACCTGCAATATACTATAAATATTAATAAATTAATAAATAATAATTCACAAAATAAATATTAGATATAATATAATAGTAGAATTTTTTTTAATACAATTTACATGTTTATTATTTTTTTTTTACTCTTAAAACGCCAATATGGATCAAATAGATCGATCTTTATTTGATTAAAGAATTAAAATAATCGGAAGATGTGAAAATTATAGTTTAAGATAAGAAAAAAATAAATTCTAAGTACGTTGTATTGTATTAACGAAAATTTGAATCAATATGCAAAGTATAGGTTTAATGGGGAGAAAATATAAAAGATAGGAAGATCCTTTAATGACAGCTCGAAATCTGGTCGCTCAATGTCCATGAGAGCGACGATAACATTGTCGATATTCCCAATGCTCACAGTAAACTCGATAAACAGGTTTGCGCACGACGATGCAGATCGTTAAGGCACTATTGAAATCTATATCTCATTGTTACTCACCATATACATATCCTTCCTCTGATCTACGTGATCTGAATTCGATCTTGGATGTTATTCAATGAGGTATGTCAACGACGTGCCATAGCACAAAAATTTTTCCTAGAATTATCTTATCTTAAATGAATCGAAATATCCTTCGTTCTTCGATTAAATTACTTACTGTATAAGCAATATTATTTTCTAATCTCTCGATGCGATCTGCATTTGTCTTCAGTTAGAAAATTTTAAATATAATGAGATCGATCCTTAAACGGTCGTCGTAGAAAATGGCTGCCATTATCGTATAATTTATGTTCAATTTTATTTGAAATATTTTACAACACGGTGGGTAAATTTTTCATTTTATATACTGGAACTATCGTCGCATAGTATCTAACTCAATATATTATATATGTAAATGATAATTAACCTTTTATGGAACAAAATTATTAAGGCGATTAAAGATTGAATATTCAAAAAATATTAAACGCGATGGAAAATAGTAAAATAAATTTTAAATTATACGAGAGAATAATTCGTACGTGATTATCGTATTTATACTTGGATTAAAAAACAATAACACATGTGTGCAATCAATATTATCCTTCAAAAGATTAAAATAATATAACGAAAATATATCGATGTGTAATTACATAATATTGATACAATTGTAATTTTATTTGAATAAAAGTTGACGTTGATATCCATATCTATATGGATATATTTAATAATTGCATAAACAAAAAAAAAATCTTTGAAATTTCTATCATTTCGACGGTATATCGGGGATTCTAATATTCCAATATCAAAGTTGAAACATTTGGTTGAATCAAAAGAGATGAGAAATATAAAACTAAGATTTAAATTTAAATTTTTGGCTAATTTCTTGACAGGTTGATAAAGTTTCAGAAGTTCGCTATTAGTGTGGAAAATGCAAATAGCGCGCAGCTTGATTCGCGTTTACGATAATTATTTTGCGTTGTATGCATAATAATGACGGTGCGTGCATGCGTACGCTCGAAAAGTTGCCTGAGTGGAACGTACACCAAGTGACATGCTACAACCAAATGCATGATTCATGTGCCAATTATCGTTCACACAGTTAAACGAGTTTAGTACCTCATACACGCGCACCCGCGCTCAATTGCTCCGGATCCCTGTTGCTCTCTCGTTCTTTCATCGTTCATCTTCGTTTTGTCTTCCTTTACTTCTGTTTTCCAACTTCCAATTTCTCCTCTTTGTCAGGATTCGCGTCAATTTCTCTCTCTCTCTCTTCTTTTTTTTTTTTTACCGTTTTGATCTCTTTTTAACTCTTTTACTTTTCACGGCATCACTTGCTTTCTCTCTTGTTCCATCATTCGCTCCATCTGTTCCTTTATCCTCTTTTACCTGTTATTTTCTTATCTACTCTTCTCTATTTGCCCACACTGGCTTTCCTCTATTTGTCCTTCTCTTCTCTCTCTCTCTCTCTCTCTCTCTCTCTCTCTCTCTGTCTCTCTATCTGTCTCTCTTTCTATTCTCTTCCGTTAGCCCTTTATTCGTTCGGCGTCTTCTTTTTAATCCCCTTCTCGTTCTATTATCTGTCTCTCTTGCACTTAATGTTTGGCCATGTCCCTCCATTTGTCTATCCGTTTCACTTACTCTTTAACTCACCGACTCGCGCTATCCCTATCTAGTGCTTACTTTCCGTCCTATTCCATCTAACATAAATGGTATAGCGCGGTCTTTCATTCGACTAGGATAGCATATGTGTGCAATACACTCGTAACAACAGAACACAAACACTATGATAGCGTATACTTGGTGAACGAGTTGCACAAAAAAAAAACTGTGTAAACGGCGTTGCGTGCGCAGGAATATTGGAATCTTTCGCTGTCGATGGTATCTCCTTTAAGGTGGCAGCCGCGATGGGGGAAGAGGGTGAATTCGCCAGAGAAAATTACATTGGGATTTCTGTTGATACTCTTGAATTACAGAGGTATGGATTTTATAGCGAAGATAAACTATTATAGAGGATAGCTGGTTTACTGTTTATACAGTAATTGATTCCAGCGATCGTGACTCGTCTTTGTTCATTGTTGCTCACTCTCTATCTTGCGCAAGCGCCAATTTTGTTAATTCCATTTTATCGTCAACATTTAGCTTCAACATGTATGTTGAAAATCAATTTTTACGAAATTATGATTGACGTTAAAAATGGTAGTATTTTTATAATTATTAAAAGAAAGATGATGAAAATATTAAATTGAATAATAACTTCGTTTGTTGTGTTTCTTGAAAGTATATTAAATGATATTATATTACTTTTATATAAAATTCATTTAATCATCAAGGATATTTAAATATAATTTTTTTTACAAAAAATATTTATTCGTTGATGCTAAAACATTTTTATCATATTCTTTAAAACGTATACATCACCAAAAATGGACAGACTTATTACTCGATCTACCATTTTGAAGACATTGGAAACGATGTAATTTGAATATCGAAGATCGAAGACGCGACGTTCGATAAATTACGGATGTCCGTGGAACAAGCCGGATTGACAATTTATCGATTTATCGCGCAATAACTTACATGATTCTCATGTTGAAGAAAGAATTATTAAATTGTTTATTCAGAGAATATAGATTTTCTTATATAGTAAATTAAAATCAATAAACTTTTAAGAAATGTTTTTTTAAAATCCATTTTAAATATATTTTAAAACAAATCATTATGTTAGGTTATTCTTTGCTTCTTTATTCTTATACAATCAATTAATTATGTGCTACTTAATTCCCTGGAAACTTTTGATTTATAGCTGAAATCTATGCGATCAATCGTTCATTTACTTTCATAAATTATTCACTTCATTACAAGTTCATCGAATGTAATGCAAAATTATGACATTTAAAAATGTTTTTAAAATTTTTCAATATTTAAATAAAAATATATTCGAATAAAATTAATTATTATTTTAACGGATAATGTATTTTTTCAAATATTTTTATCGTAATAAAAAATATTATAAAAATATAGATTTATCATGATGCAACTTCGAAATATAAAATTAATTATTTATGTATATATTTATATCATGCATATTAAATCACTTGTGTCATTGAAAAATACGAGTCCAATTGCTATGCAATTGCTTTCATTTCTGTTTATCTCTTTTATATTTAATACTCTGTCGATAACCAATATATCTGATTTACTTTTATACCGACTGTAGATACAAACTGTAATTTTAGTCGTTGGAAATATAATAACAATAACTAGAAAAATCAATTCTCTGTTTCATATATTGGTGCATTTAATCTATCCTTTTATTCAAAATATTATTCATATAAATGCAGATAATCGAAAATTAATTTTTCGATTTTGATTTCATTCTTTACTATTTTATATTCAATAAAATTCTACTTATTAAAGTTAATTATTGATTTTAATTTGTAATTTCTTTTGTTTTTGTGTCGAGAAAGGAAAGTGTATTTTCATCGATTGAGAACTGCTGAAACATCTATATAATACAAAATATACATATACATAAGTCGTAAATTTACAAGGAAGCCACACGATCTTAACGGTCTTAAGCTTCTAATTAAAAGCCACGTTACTTGGCTTTAATTTGGCATACTTCCATTTATGGTTTCCTATAAAAATTAACCAAAAATACAATGCATCTATTCCGAAAGCAAATGTTATTTAATTCAAATGATATTTAAATATATCGAATGTTGATAATACATTTTACTTATTGTTGATTCAATTTTAACAAAAAATTCGATTTTATAATTCACAAATTATATTTTTCATCAAATTCTAATTATTAATAAGTTCGAGCTGTTGATTAATTCAAAAATAACTCGAGATATGCGCATTAATTATTGAAATTCCAGCGCTATATGTATTAGTTGGAATAACATTGTGAGTGACATTAAATGCCAGGCAGATCAATATCTGTATTACAGTCTCTACAGAGCGGGTCGTAAAATAAATCTCCGGCTGAAATGTTATTATTACTCACTCGAAGATAGAAATTACACAGTTAATACTAGTAATCCTTGTGCTAACTTTAATCCACCAGCATGTTAATTATAAATAATCATCCTAAATTGAAATACGTTATTAAATCATGAAACATAAATTGTATAGCTGTTGTATTCTGAATTTATATAATATAATTTATATAATATAAACAATTGTACTCCATCGATTTGCATTTAGTCACTGTTATTATTTTTACGATACATTTATCGTTTGTTTTATTTCTGTAAATATATATATATATATATTGATAAATAATTCAATAAAAATTCCATTGCTACGCCAATGCAGACATTCGAATCAGGACGGCTTTATTTACGAAGGTAACAGCATTACGATATTTTTCAATTCGAATAATATACGAAGTGATTCAGCCTTTGCATGACTAAATTGCTTGAAAACTCGCAACAGAAAGAGAAAACGAGTATCCAACGGTATATAACTATACATATATACACTACATAATACATTCTTGTTTCTCCCACAATTGGTCTATCGTTGGCGAGAGAGAGGAACGATGGGACGACGACGTGGGGCATCTGTTTTGTATGTGCAGCGCGAATTTGAACACGTGTTTCATTTAAATATTTGTACCTGAAACTCGAACGTTGCCAATTTACACAAAATGTTCTCCACGACAATCACGCTTAAAAATTTCATTTCGTTCACAGTTACTACGTTCACAGGAAATGAGATTTTTTTTTTTTAAAGATTTTCTTCTTTTCAAATTTTCAAATATGATTCATTTTTTTCTCTTTTTTTATTATATTAAACGATGTAATAGATATTTAATATGTTGTAACAGATATTTATCATCTAAAGCAATTTTAGTCATCTAAAACAGGCCAATATGTTGTATTTGAATTAAAATTTGATATTCGTGAAAATGAGCTAAGAATTGAATGCAAAATTTAATTAAAATTCATAAAAATTCAGCAAGAGAATAGTAGTTGAATCCTAGTCTATTTAATTAAAGTTTTAATTGAGTATGTTAAAAATATCTGACTATTGGATAATAAAATTTCGAATATAATTTTTACGTTTTGGAAGATCTTTATGCGAGATGAAATAAAAAATAAAAAAAAAAAAGAAAATAAAAATAAAAAAAATTACGTGATGGTAATGGAAAGATTTTAATTTCAGAAATTAATTAGAGAATATTATTTATAATACGTACTTGTGAACGATTTTTTCCGAAACACGGGCTAATGGAAAATTTGTGTATTCAACGCAATATTCTTCATTTAATGTAGTGGTGCATCCGTAATACACTGTAACTTCATTATACAACTCTCTGTTCTCAATTATGCAGCTTTATTATAAATTTACAGATGCTCAGTACATGGACTTGAATTTTAATTGTACATTAAAATCCATTTCCCAGTATCAAAAATAAAATTGTTTCGCCACTAATTGAACTTAATTATATGCGCCGTCATTGTTTATTCAGTCAAATATGGCTTGATTAGAGTATTAAACAGCACCGGTCTTCATTAAACTAGAGACATATTGATTAAAACGCGACGTAGATAAAAACAATCGTGCAATCATACGGAACGTAATAATCTGAACTTTAAGTTTAATCAAGTTAAAATTTACGAATCATGCAACCAATTCATGGATGTTATTTATCTGAAAAGATAACGAAAAAAAAAAAAATAATTAGAAGAAAAAGAAAAATTATTGTACTATTAATTGTTAAAAGTTTTAAAAACGTACATAACTTGTAACAATCGATTAACCATCTTTCTCTGGAAATGAAACATTGTTACAGATCGTGGCATTTATTTTCAATAAAATTAATTCTACGATGCTTCCCAATATTATTCTGCGACTGATAGATAAGAGTGAATTGGAGTCGCGCCAGCTGCCGAGTTCTGTATTCGTTTCATCGAATAAAATGGGAATGAATGAGTGATGAATTTAAAAAGCGATCAGCCGGTATGAAAAGTGAGAAACTGATAGAAAGGGGGAAATGATTGTGCTTCCACCATTGCTTGCGTATTTGAAACAATTTGCTTGTCATTTCCACGCAGATCAAAGCATGGAAAAACTTATTAATTATTTTTTACCATTAGAGAGGAGGAGGAAAAATTATTGAATGTACTTTTTTAATATCGATTCGAAGTTTATACGTTAATTTTATTTTTATTTTATTTTTCGGCATTTAATTTAATAATTTTACGCTTTCTTTTCAATTGCATATGAAAAAGGTTCACTATTTCAATGCGCGCTTTTTAGCTGCTCCTCTTTGAGAAATAGGCCAAGCAAATAACTTTGCATAAAATCGATGAGTAGCGAAACAACCTAACTCCACTTTAGAAGGAAAAATTTCGCGTACCGTTCGTTGCAATTTACAATGGGAAAGAGGTCGTACTTTTAAATAATGGTAGATATTCCTTCCTTTTTGCATATAAAGCGGCGGGCCAGCAATATCGAACGTTGTGAAAATAAACTTTCATTCGAATAATACTTGGACGGTGATTCTTGGGACGCAGTATATTATTCCATAAATTCAGTATCTGAAACTAATTCACTCTCCGAACAATTTATTCTCCCAATTCGTAATTTGCAGTAAAGTTGGGTTTTATTATTACTTGATTCGCTCTCGTTACTCTTATTATTATAACGGGTCTCGTAAAAAAGTTCGTAAAACGCGATACGAGGTTTCTAGAAATAAGTAATATCACAGAGAACAGTCTGCAAAAAAGTGCAATGTACATCGAAAAAATATATAAAAGCGATAATAAACTTGAATCGTGATAAGATAAATTAAAATGTTGAATATGATATCTGTACCGTGCAACATTGTTTAATATGTTATATTAAACGTTAATAGAAATAATCGTATGCATATTATGGATTCGGTACTTTATCAAGTTACACATGACCAACTTCAAGTATCTGGCCAACTCGATCAGACGTTACAAATTCTCTCCCTTCCAACTCGTTATTTTTGTCAATTTATTGTCTCCGTCAGTATGACAACTGCCCCTAAATAATAACTGCCTCGGCTTTTTCGTGTTCGCTGCCCCTCTCATTCGTGCATACTTAGGACTATAAGCATGCAAGCGAGAGAGCGCTATCGAGGGGAAGCCAAGAGAAGGACGGATGGATGTGAAAGAGAGGCGGAGCGATAGGTAGGTGCAATGGTGCGAGCGAGAAATGGAAAGGAAGAGAGAATGAGATAGAGGACGGTCGAGCGCGCGTATCCGGTCGTTGCCACGTCTAGAGCTCGTTCACTTGTTTTGTCTCTCCCCACTCGCTATACCCACGTGTTAGGATGCATTCACACGGAAAGCCACTAGTCGTAAAACCTGCTTTTCAGTTCTGTTCGCATTTGTCATGGGGTTAATTGATGTTAAGCGTTACGTGCGCGCAGACCTGTGCGTTTCGCAAAATTCAACGGAACATCGATATTATCGGCGAATCGGAATTGATCGTTCATCAAATTTTGAAATTTTTCGATGGATATTTTCGAAATATATTTTTTAGTGATGAAACGGCAATTATATTTGTGTGATATATTTGTAACCATTTTGTTTCTATTATATTTTATTCCGTATTTTGTTCCGTTTATATTATATACGTATATTGCAAATTAATAATTAATAATTGATTATTAATTATATTATTATTTTGTTGTGTATTCATTCGTGCAATCTTCTTCAAATATTAATTCACCAGTTTGTTGGAAATTGAATCTACAAAAAAAAAATATATATAAATTAATTAAGATAAAGAAAATTTTTATAATTATTTCACTTTATACGATTTTTATTCATTTTATTTAATGTAAAAAATTGTTTTAAAATAATAACGTTTGTATTCATAGAAAGATATTATCATGGATGTAAGAATTAAGAAAAGAAATGGATATTATTCCACTGAATATCACGTTGGCGTTTAATATTTTACTCGTCGGTAAGTGGCGAGAATATGCTGTACTCTGCCCGTCATATACTTCCTTTACCAGAGGAGAAACTGAAAATATACATTTCACACGACCTGTGCCTCTTAAAATCAAGATCGTTTCAAATAGGAAGAAAAAGATTTGTCGCCGAACGTGACTAGAATATCCTGCTGTTTGTTCGAACGAAAAATTCTTGTCCCATCAATTTCTAGATGCATGCTTATGTATAGCAAAATGGCCGCTTAGGTTTATGAGATAATGAAACAGATATTAAATGTATGAAAAAAGGCAATATTACACGATGCGGATAGTATGCGATGGAATTCCATTAAAATTTCTTCTCCTTTTTTTCTTTTTAAATTATTCATTATCAAAATTGGTTTTATATTCTTTCAAAATATAAATGTTCTCGACTCATAATTATTTTTTTTTTTCTATTATTTTTGTGATATATATATGTATACAATGGATATTGATTTAGCTTCCATATACTGCATGTTCGAGAAAAGCTTTTTATACGAAGCGTTAAAATTTTATCTCTGATATTATATATAATTATTAAAGCAAATTATTAAGATTACGTTAATAATTACGTTATTAACGTTGAAATGAAATGAATTAAAATATATGAATTAAAATATAGAATTTATAATTAATAAAAATATAATTAATCAATTATAAATAATATTTGTGATTTGATAATTTTAATTTCTTAGTTTTAATTTTTAATAAAATTCATTTACTTATACATTAGAACTAATTAATATTAATTATTTACTTCTCTTCTTATTTATTCATTATCTTTTAATGAAGTAAATTATACGATAAAACGGAACATATACTGTAATTTCTTTTTATAGCATCATTGAACCATAAATAGTTGCATTGCATTTCATAACCTGTAATTATTTCGAAATCGATTTATTTTTGTGAAAAGAAATAACCAGTGATTTTCATTAAGTTAGAGATTTAATTGTCGTTTTGGTGGTTTGTGATAAACATACAAAACGGTTTAACGTAAAATAACTTGACGAGTCTAATACCGTTGTAAGGCTTAATTTCCGTTTTCAGGATGCCTCGTGTAACGTTGCCTTACGAGTAATTTCACTATTTTCCCTGTGACCCGAGGTTTCCACTTAAATACCTTAGTTTAACGAAACGGTTTAACTATTGTCCGCCGCTCATAGAACGAACGCATTCCGGTCAAGAAATGAATTCACGAAATATGTATTATTAGAGCACATTGTTATACTTCTATACCGTTTGAATAGACATTAAATTTTCATAAATGAAAATGTAAGTAAGCTTACATAGCATATCAAATGAAATATTGAATTCAGTTGTAATATTTAAATTTAATGATTGCTATAAATATAAGATAAATTCATAATTTTTAAAATATAAAAAAATTGGAAAAAAAAAAATAGAAAATGTACTCACATTTAAATGAATGTATTTAAGATTTGTAAGATTTTATACCATCCACGTATTTAGACAAGTTGTATATACTATGTAAATATTTCAACTTCTTCTTTCTTCTATTAAACTCTCTGCCTTCCCTCTATTTTTTTTTCTTGCATGTTCTTTTTTACTCTTGTTTCTCACCCTCTTTTTTTACTCTCCTCCACCTCTTGCTTCTCTTCATCCTCCTCCCACTCTTTTCATTCTGTTTTTCTATTTTGCTTCATCCTTCCCTTTTCTTCTCTTCCACCTTTGCTTTTCCCATCTCTTCGTCGCAGTCCCCAGACAATATTTTACCGGCTTCCGCGTTGCTATAGTAACCACTCGCGACTTCCAAGTTCTCGAAAGCCCGTGTGCTTCTCTTTTCATCTACAAACCTATGTATATCCCTTCGCGATTTCTTTTGACCATTATGCAACGATTTGTCCGCTTTCTCCGTCCCCTATCTCCGTTCGCTAATTTTGCGGCAAAATTTTTATAACGAAAGCACAAAATTATTGAAATTTTTTTATTTATTTTTTTTTTTTCTTCTTTTTCTCTTATTTTCGCTCATTCATTTTCTCTTCTTCTTTTTTTTTCTAATAAAAAATATATAGTCGAGTAAGAGAATCGTGATTTTCGTTCTAGATTTCTCCACTAGGAAAAATCAACGATAGATATATAATATATTGAGATATGAATTCTTATATCGTATCTTAAGATATCGGAAATTGAAAGATTTTCTGAAATATGTTTGAAAACGTTGAAGAATCGAAATCGTGACTGGCGTATACCAGGATATTTTAGTGGCGCTAGTGTTGCAAAAAAAAAAAAAAAGAAAAAAATATGAGATCAAAATATTATATTCTCCTTTTTTAGCCGAAAGGGAAAAGTCTGTATCTTGCTTCTTTTTTATTACTTCCTCGAGGTGAATCGGGAATGATGTTTGAATTGAAATATTGTTCTCCAGAAGTTATTCAATACCGTGCAGCCGTCTGTCGGTTTATTCGTGGAATAACTTGTTTGAAAGTCATCGGAAATCAATAAAATTAAAATTCGTACGTTAATGAAATAAATTTTAATTTAGAAGAGAGTAAATTTAAATATCGCGAGTTTTGAATTATTAATTCGGTATGTGAAACGTATTTTCCTGAAAGCATTCATTAATTTTAATGTGAAAAATTCTTTGATTTTTAATATCGTTAATTTGATTTCATTACGCATGAAATAACTCGGGTATGCAAAGATTTCGTATTTTCACGAATTTAATTCGTCGAGAGACGTATTTGTGGAAAATAGAACGTAAAATAAACTTTAAAGCTGAAAATGTAATCAATGTAAATTACTATCGTTGCTGTATGCCATTTAATTTAGCCAGATTTATTTTCACTTTAACGTCGAGCTTCATGCTTTTTAAATCGCTTAACTGATTCATCCTATTTCAAGAGACACGAAATAATCTCATAAATACACACAAATCTCACAATGCTGAATTCGATGGCGCCTCAGAGGAGGGCGGGGAAAAGAAAGGAATTTTCATAAATTCATAGAGAGAGAATCAGAACCATACACTTTTCTATCAAAAACACAAAGCTTTTTTTTTCTTTTTTTCTTTTTGAAATAATTTTTAATTAATGTCGCGACGTTTGAATTTTTTAATTATCTGACTTCATTGAGGAAATCTTTTAATCACGTAATTAAATATACTTTATCGGATTAATAATTACATTTTCAGACGTTCGTTTTCGTTGCTGTGCGAACATAAGCGCTCGAGAAAGAGGATTAATTATCTTAATTAAAATTGCGACAGGGCGGCATTTAATAACCGTTACAGTAAATGTTAATGAATTATCTTAGATGGAACGAATAAAATTAACAAAAGCGTGCATATCTATAATAGAAACGACTATCTTCTATTATTGTTCACACTTTCAGTTTAATTAGATCGAGTAGTAACTCGTTAATGAAGAAATATATCGAAATTAAAATTAGATATGTACGTGTTTACGCACATAGAGGGGAGGAGACTGTTTTACAAAATGTTCCATGCACTTTATGATTGCGTGTTCGGTGAAATTACTGTGACGGTTATCACGGTGAAAATTTTATAAATTTTATATCGCCCCAAAGCACGTGCCCCATTGCACTTCCTCACAGCCGTGGTTTAATATAAAACTCTTTACGTTAAATATAGTATCGAGTCTAACTTCGCGTGGTCGTTTAAAATGCTGTTACGTAGAAATTTTATTTATAAATTTCTCGAAACGTATCCCCCACTCCTCCGATAAACGTTTGCAAGTCTTGAACAGATTGAAAATGAACGGATTGATTTATAACGAATTGAAGAAAAGAAAAATTGCTCGATATTGAATTTCGATAATAATTTTATATTAATAAAAATCGTTATAATTATCGAAATAACTTGTTATTTTATTTTTATATTTACGTATAAAAAAAGTTCAACGAAAATTTAACAAAGTTTCTCGAAGCTATTTCCCTGTCACGTATCAAATTTTTCCTTCGAATAATTTATTTCTTTCTCTTTTCTTTTCTGTTTTCTCTTCTGTTTATTATATATAAATATTATTTTTTGCTTCTTTTTTCTTCTTTAAAAAAGAAAATTATTTTTAAGTCTTCGATAAAAATGA
>NW_006263875.1:223447-232235 GCF_000469605.1 Apis dorsata | reverse complement strand
TTCCATATATATGAGATTTTTTTTTTTTTTTTTTAGATATTTAATTTCATTCCTTTATTCCGTATTACAGATTGAAACATAAAAGGACATAGATTAGTCTCGCAGAATGTGATGACCTCTTCTTTTCCCCTTGAGCACGAACGTGCGTGTGACCGCCAACTCCGTTTTACCCTTGATAAATCGGGCCGCGCATGTTTATGCAATAACTGTGCGAGTTCTATTTAGATATACGAAGTAGTATTCTTTACTTTGTACGCATGAAATATTACACAAAAAAATTTTAACGAATATTAAAAAAAAAATATATGGAAAAAATGTATCAATTGGATATTTGAAGTTTCGTTTTCCATATTTGTTTAATTAATCATTCTCTTAAAAATTTTATCTTTTATGTACGCGAAAATAATTTGTATTCTTTTTGAATACGTTTAAATTTATTTTAAACAAAATGATTCCATTTCGATAGAATTATATTATATTGATATTAAAATGAACGGCTTGGATAGATTTTTATCAATAATTGCGGATAAAAGTGCTACGATCGATCTTTGTCCTTTCATTTTATTTTTTATTATTGTAGAAAATATATTAAAGAGAGAGGAAAGAAAAAACAAAAATTGAAATATTTCGGAAAATATTTTTTACGATTATTACGATATATATATATTACGCAGAATGTTTGAAAATTTTTGAAACGTTTTAAATATTTGAACGCGGCGAATTCAAATCTGCTATTCTGATTTTCCGATAGTGTGTTCCAAGTTGAAATCAATGTTTTCCGTGAATTTTTGTCGCGAAATAAAAAAAGAAAAAAAAAAAAAGAAGATTGCGATTTTCAAAATCAATCAAAGCGAATTGAAAAGGAAAATGGAAATAGAAATAAAAAAAAAACAAAAAGGATATTAAATCTTCCGTTTTCCTCCCGTGTATATTTGAATTGACTACGGCCCGTATAATTCAATTGAAAAAACGATAGAAAATCCCCATGAATCATAGGTGTGGCAGTTACGTCGACGAATAGAGCGCAATTCCCATAATTTTGTCGAATAGTTGAATCGAAGAACATAATAACAGGCAATTGAAATCGAGCGGGTGTGGGGGAAAAGAGAAACAGCGTTTCGCATCGATCGATCGAAGCGTTGAGAGGTGGTTAAAATACGTTTGTTCATTGGGCTATTCCGCCTGTCCTCCTCTCTCCTCTTCCTCCTCCTCCCCCTCCTCCTCCTCCATTCAACCGACGGCGAGTGCATTTCGGTATCTTATAGAACAGCGAACAGACGCATTCGGCGAAACCGCAGTGCCCTCTGGCCTTGTTCAACGTTACTTTATACAGCTTGAATCAAATTAAATCAGAGTGTGCTGCCTCGTAACGAGGGACGTTCTGCTAATCCTCTCTCAATCAGATTTGCTATTGTGCGACGAACGGAAAGAACTTTCTCTCTTTTCTTTCTTCATCCATCCTTTTTTTTCCTTTTTCCTCTTCTTTTCTTGTTCGTCGGTGTCGGGCTAGTAATAAATTTGATTTTCCACAGGGTGATTACCGGTCGATTAATGGCGGCGACGTCTTACTTTTTCGTTCGTGTCAATTTCTTTTTTTTTTTTCCTTCACCTTTCTTTGATTGTTTTTTTTTTTTTTCTCCAAACTTTTCTCTTTTTATCCTCTCTCTTTTATTATTGTTCGATTAATTAATTTTTTCTAAACGACGGAAAGAAAAGCTTGGAAAGCAATTTATTTTGAAAACGCGTGAAACGTAATATGAATATATATATGTATAAAATTTATTATTCAACACGCGAGCGGTATTGATTTTAATATAGGTCTAATAAAATTACGATATAATAACAGATATGGGAGTAATGCACCTGATTCCATACCTGGGTCTGAATTAGAATTGAACAGTTTCGAGTGTATTATGCAAATTGTAATTAACTGATATTTGCTTGTAGTTTGTGGACATTGCGCGGTATATGCGTCAGGGAACATTTATTACTGCAATTTATGAAATCAAAATTGGACCGTAATCGAATTCAAATATTTAAGTTCACTGTTTTTTTTTAAATTAAATTAAAAACATCCTCCTCTAAAAACGTCGCTAATTATAATTCAATATTCCTGAGAAACGTATGAATCAACGTGAAGATTATTATCATAATTTTGCGAAAGACCAAGCTTTAGATTTCATTTCAATAAACCGGTTGCAAGAACTTCTTTCAACCGGTGATTTTATTACGAAAATAAAAATGGAAGGAAGTAAATGTTGAAAAAAGTGTCATCGCGATAGAAAAAACATAGTTTCTCTTCAGAATG
Source organism: Apis dorsata (assembly GCF_000469605.1). NCBI lineage: Eukaryota > Metazoa > Arthropoda > Insecta > Hymenoptera > Apidae > Apis > Apis dorsata. Next base: position 229,927 of record NW_006263875.1, on the reverse strand, counting down.
GAAAAACGTAAAAATGAAGAGAGGAGAGAGAGAGAGAGAGAGAGAGAGAGAGAGAGGGAAAAAATAGAAGTTTACAGAAGTATAGTATCCGTGACTCAAAAGCGCTACTCGGAGCGTCAATAAACTTGTATAGGGACGCTCGTAAAATTTTTTTCTGGAAAACGAAGCAACATTCAAGTATGAAAGCCCTTTTGAACTCGTCTTAAGTTTGCCCGTATTTACGAGATTTCAGCTTAGACGTCACGCGGAATGAAAGATTAAGGGGGCAAACAAAGTAAAAGGGAAATACTGGTGGTAAGGGTTAATAGTAATAGTGGGGGAGAAACAGATTCGAGGTGGATGGGGTGGGAGAGTGCGCGCGCACACATACAAATACGCAACACGAAGGGGGATGTAGGAGCGTTGAGGGGAAAGAGAGAAGCTCCCTCAAAGTTTTGGTCAATTGATCCTACGTTTAATCGAATTAATGAAGGACGCAAACGAAACTTTGTTGACGAACACCCGATACGGTTTGACAAAATGCCTGGTTTCCTGGGAAATATGTTTACTTTGCTTTTCCTAATGTTAATTCGATTTGCAAAAGACACCGAAATCTCATAGCCTCGAGTTGGAATTAAATCGATCGTCCTTTTATATTGACGTGCACGTTTTCTTTGTATTAATGCACATTATATAAATATTTTTATAAATATTTGACGATTTGGTTATATTGCTGCAATGTAAATTTTAATTCACGTTATTGATACAGTAGTGATATTAAAATTACGTGTAAAAAATTTAGAAAATAAATATATTCTTTAATTTAAATACGGCCGATATATTTATGAACAGTTGCATAAATGCAAGAAATGGTCAAGGTTTTGATATTCATTTGCTCTCCTCAGTTTTATACATACTCCTTTCTTGTTATTAGGTATAAAAAGTTTGCTCGTGTTATTATTTGAAATTGTGAAACGTGGGACTGGCAGGAGTTAGGTTATAAACGTACAGTTGGTAGCAAAAGTTTTCAGCTAGGATTGGCGAGCACGAAAGTATTCGATTGAAATTTATATCGCGATCAATGCTCCTGTGGATTTTTAGAGGAGTTGAAAACTTGGGAAAAAAGTATAAAAAGTATTTGCGAAGAGTTTAATTTAGTTTTGCAATAAAATATACGATTTTATTTTATCCCATAAGGGAATAATATAATATTTAACTGACCTGTATGACGCAAAGCATGCTCTGTAAGTCTTGCTTGTGTATTATTTCATTTGATGTAAGAAAAAGTTGGCAATTGAAATAATAAAAACGGGATAGGGGAGAGAATTCTACTGAGTTATATATAAAAGGCTCCGAACACCGTTGTTTTTTTGATACAAAGCAGATTAAAATAGAATAAAACGTTCTTTTGTATACATAATATAGGACCGATCAATATTTAAAGACTTTAAAAGTAGGTAAAACCAGCGAATAAAAAGAAGAAGAGAAAAGAGAGAAAAACAATGATGACTTTTTTTTTTAATATTAATAAATAAATATTAAACGAAATATTTCCGTTTTTTTGCAGTATTTATACTTTTGACTTGATACAATTAAATCGTTTTCTGATGTACATTTGATTTAGTATTCGCAATATTTAATGGGCGAAGGTAAAGGGGAATGATGCATGAATAATTTATTTAGGAAACGGCAAAAACCTTCGACTACACGCAACTTGTTTCAAGATTATTTCATACAAACGGTTAACGAGCTACGTTATATATGTATAAATGTAATATTGCTAGATGTTTTGTATAATCCGTTAATAAATGTTCTTGGTTTATTTGCAACGAACGGAAGAACAGTTTATCCATTATAAAAGTTCGTGACAGAGATAAACATTTCCTTTTATCAAAGAAGAAACGTCTCTTTGAATGTCTCGTTCATGGATTCAGTGCAAGATTATATTGAAAGAGAAGCTGGCAGAAAATTCAAGAAGTTTAACGTTTGTATCTCCAATAATCTTCCATGAATGTATAATTTAATATTTAACCGCAATATTTAAAATGTTAACGAACTTATTAAGAAATTTTGAAGTGATTGCAAATGAAACTCACTTCAGTATTCAAACAAATGAAAATTTTAAGTTTCAAAACATAAATCAATTTAGTTTTTTTAACATACTTCACTTAAATATTATACACAAAGTACGAAGAGATTTAAAATATCATCAATCTTTATAACTGATTATCTTTCATAACTGAAAATAGATTTATAAAAATTTAATATACCAAATATAAAATATAACCAATATAGTTTTTTTAATATAAATATTAAAAAAAACTTTTTTAATTTTAAAAATTTTAATTTAAAATTGAAATATAAAATGTGAAAAATAAATGAAATAGTACCGTCGTATAAATTAGAATTTCAGATTTTCTTTGAACTATTTAAAAAAAAATGGGACAGAGTTTTTGTTTTTTAAAATCTTACGTGTTGTTACGGCAGGCACGTGCCAAACGCATTGTTTCTTTTTTACCGAGCGAGAAACAGAAGAGCGGCTTTCCTTCGACGTGTAAACGGGACTTTATGCGCTGGTTATTCATGCCATTCGCGTGTAAGTACGTACGAGCTTTCGCACATTTACGCTGCTCATTCATACAGGGAAAGAGATATAAATACGCGTGCGCGTTGCAAACACGTGCACATACACCCACGATGCGTAACGACCATATAACTTCCCCTACTCTTCTACAACCCCTTCCTCTGTACCATCATTCCCCCACTCTTTCTTCCATTGCTATCTCCTCTTCATCCCTGTTCCCACTTGGAAGCTTTTTATTTATTTATGGAATACATTTCGAGATTCAATTTTGTCTACGTATCCTGCTTGTCCCCCGTTTATTTGTCTATTTGTTTTATATCTTTTCACGTCTTTGCCATTTTCTTCTTTCCTCCTGTTTCTTATTTCTTTGTCTAGTTTTTTATATGTTTGAACGCGAGATACTCCGTCAATGCTCCGATCACACGAAGCATGTGTACCGTTGGTCGGTAAAAAGTTTTTCTTTTAAACCTGTTGTATAAAGCGGGAACATCATACGCGCGTTCATCTAGTTTTAATTATTTGTTTTAATCCCGTTCCCGATACTCTGTTGTTTGATCATGAAGTTGTTTTTCGTATACATCAGACAACATTCATGGCATACAACGTTTATTTGCATCCGTGGGTATTAAGAGACGAAAGTTTGATTATCTTACTTGGAAACTCGCCACAGAATCGATCACTCGAGTGCTGCGTGTCACTTAAAGTGTTACTAAAGTTCTGGCACTGGGAAGAATGGAATCTTGCGATCACAATTTTCCAAACACAAAGATTAATTTTCAATTTGAAAGAATTGAAGACAACGGTTAATTGTCGACGAAAGTAGAAAAACAAAATATTTTAAAGGATGAAGCGGAAATAATCTTGAACAAAGAAAATGGATTTAAATTATTATGTGAACATAACAATAATTTACAAATTATTTATAAATAATGCAAAATCGAGAAATTTACTGGATCTAAATTTTAGCTGGAAAAGAGTCTATCATCGTACACGATGCTGGAAATAGATTCGGTTATTATTAGAAGAAATTGTACACGGATACAACTAATAATGACGTATAATAGTATTTTCGTCTCATGGTGGAAACTAAAGGCTTGGAAATTCGGTGGCAGCATACATAAGCGGTAGCAGCCCGATTAAACTTTAAAATGCAATTATCTCAAAATAACTGTGCTCGGCAGTTAGCAAGTCTGTGCTCAGTAGGGCAACGTAACCCTTATAATTGCTCTGAATTAATACATCAAACAGCTATATTATCTAGCATGCACTATGCTATAGAATAGTGCTATCTGTAATTGCGTATTCTGTTTCATTCTTGCAATTACAAAATATATTTATGTTGAATCTCTAAATATTAAATATATATATATATTATTTATTTATTTATTTCAATTACTATTGATTAAACAGTTTTCTAATTATTTAATCATATTCCATGCTCCATGCTGCAATATAATTCTGTAATTAATTATTGATCAAAAAGTAAATATCATTCTGTTAAATTTACAAAATAATTATAAAAACCTTATAAAAAGAATGTCTTCGTTGTTAATAATTAATATTAAACAAATTTTTTCCATAATCTTTCAGTCCTGAAAGAGTTTGGTTTCCAAATAATGGATTATTTTGATCATGGGCCAATTTTTTATATTTGATCATATAATATATGTACATTTATTTCAAAATTTTTGATTCCAATTGAGTGAAAATTCTTCCTTCTTTTTTTGTTCTCTGATGAAGCAAATCTTTTATATCTTGTTTGTAATATTTATCGAAAAGAATTTTAAGTAAAAGTATTCAAAATAATATTACAAATCATATAAAAGTTTGAAAATTGAAAAAGTATTCATCATAAGCGTATATAACGCAGTCGACGTCAAATACAATCTTTTCAACGATGAATTGGATTGGATTAGAAGATTCTTGGTCGAATTTTCATCTTCGTTCCTCTTCCCCTTTCTGTTTCACGTTTCTCTCGCTCGTGGTGCCGTCTATTTCGAGAATTTCGTGTCTTGACACAGCCGCTGAAAAGGTGGAATGAGCAATAGCGAAATGGAAGTCGCTCATCTCGATTTTCGCGACACGACATTCGGATGAGAATAACCATTCTTGATTCACGAACATTTTCTCTTCTTTTCTTCCCTTTCTATCTAAAATTTCTCGACGTTTACAGAATTCAAACGACGTTGCATTGCTTATGAAAATCTAATAATCCTACGATTCTATGAACATATTTTCGTGAATTTGTTATGAAAATAATTTCGTTTATATTTCATCTTTATATTTCTTCGTGAATTTATTATGAATAATTAATACCAATTTCCTTCTCTGTATTAAACTTTATCGATCAATATGAATTTGATTTTTTTGTTACGTCATAATTGAGCAATTAAATTTTAATAAGGTGCAAAATTAATCTTTAAACTTCCATTCATTTTTATATAATTCTTCCATATTCAAGAATCATGAAATATTTCATAACAATTTGTTTGTATTAAATAAACCTAGAAAAAAAGATTGTCCACGTTATAATATATTTTTAATAAAATAATTTACAACACAAAGGAATATATTTTATACGTTAAAAGTACTGTAGAGATTTTAATAAAAACAGAATCACAGAGACTGGTACAACACAGGACCGCAAAAGGATTAATTCAAGAAAAGAAGAAGAAAAATCGATTCAAGACTCGGTAAGAAGTTCGATGTGAACTAGCAACGTAATTAAAGTCCCTTTTTCCATGGCTCAAATGTCCTTTAATATGCAAAACGAGTCAATTAGAATATCAAACGTGACCTCGAACGAGAGCACGCACTCCTGTACTAAAATAACGTGGACACACACATAAACACACATATACACACACCATTTTACCGAGAATCGTTCCACCTTCCGCAATCGTAGCTTCTTTTGCAATCATTTTCGGATTTGTTCGAGTTCTCTATCGTGGAACATCGATAAAATTGTTCTCCTTCTGAACAATGCTCAGAGTTACGACTTCGATCGAAATAGTACAGAAGTTTTATTCGAAAAAACAAATTTTTTTTTTTATTTATCGTTTGCAATTTCATCAATCACTTGGTTATTACATACTCGGCTGAAAAAAATAAATTTAAATTTAATATTTTTTATTCGAATTTATCTTCTATCCTCTTAATTAATGTGGTTCTTTTATTTTCTGTTTCAGGTATTACTGAAGTCTTTTATTTACTATTTTACGGGGGAACGATAGTAAGGATCTGCCGTTTAGGTAAGATACTTACTTAACGAAATTAGAAAAATAGTTTAAAGTGATTATGCACGAATTGATAAATAATTATTTATACGAATTTTTATAATAAATATCTCAATGGATAGGAATCTGTAATACGAATACAAAAGTTGGTACGCAAAAAATGTTGATTGAGGTTATAAATAATTTTAAGTTTGCGTTAAATGAAACGAGACAAAGACAGAGTGAAACAGTTCCATCTCTGTCACATCATCCTCTCTACTCTCTATTCTCTTTCATCTAACGAAAACTTAAATTGCTCATAATAAATAAGCCTCAATTACCTATATTTTTGTATACCTGTTTTTAGCTCCTAGAATCGATCCTCCAAATATATCTCGTTAATATAAATATTAATATTATTATAAAACACTGTATTGAAGTTCGAGAAGGATATTGCAGAAATAGTTCGTAAAAGTTTGACTAAAATGCGTTCAAAGCGATTCGAAGCTATGGCAGGGCTGATCAAACAAGAATGAGGTTGGTTAAATGCGAAAACGAAGTGCTCTCTGGAAGCTTTACGCCAAGCACGTACACGCGAGCTGCAATTTACATGCTTTTATGCGGTGCGAAGTTTACAACAAGCGCGTACACGTGCCACCGGCGGAAAAGTTTGCTGTTTTTCTTACAAACGCTCGTTCGAGG
>NW_006263875.1:222075-223035 GCF_000469605.1 Apis dorsata | reverse complement strand
TTTTTTTTTTTTTTTTTTCCTAACCTTGTCATCGATACCAAGTTCGAAGCCAAGTTATCGAATTACTTTCTAGCTAGCGATGAATAAATGAACAAGCAAATAAAGTTTCGTTGAATAAAGTTTCATTCGTGGTCCATAAAGTTTTGTTTGTTTCTGCAATAATTAACGGTAATAATAAAAATTACCAGCCACAATTACTTCGTCGAAACTTTTTTCTGATGAGATTCTTGAATGCTTCTATTTATTCCGGGAATTTCTCGCATACCGACGACTTTGAATGCGAACGTTTGAAAATTTATTTGCGAATAAAAGTAAGCGATAACGCTTACTTAGCCGATGTTAATTTTCTTTCTTTTCTTTTTTTTTCAATTACATATTCATACAAATTATTGTATCATATTTTAATCTCTCATATTTCGTGTCAAATGTCGCAAGTCATTACAAATGACTCGTTTGTCTTAGCGTGTTTGATCGCCCGATTATGCTTTTACTTATATTGTTCGTGCTTGTGAACGGAAATTGTTGAGTTAAGCCTTTGAATATGGATATTTTTTGCCCGGGTGAGATTTAAAAAAAGATGTCTAGGATAAAAATCTGTATTATTATTAATGGATATATGTTCATTTTTGTAAGAATGATCTTAAAGGGGAAAAAAATATTTTTCATGAATTTTGATATCCAATATTTAAACTATAATATTTAATAGTTTAAATAAACGTAGGCGTCAAATATATCACGACTTTAATAAAAATATTATCGATTGATTAACAGCTATTACAATTGATCGTATTTCATTAATCTTAATTAATAGCAGCCCATTTAAGGGGACAATACAGGATCCATAACTGTGCTAAATTTGTCCGTGATGAACCTAATTTCTCGTGGCATAAACGTCATTAACGGTATTATGTAATTTTACGTAATTACTCCCTCGTCTCTGGGATGCTAACTTCATAAATC
>NW_006263875.1:214387-221586 GCF_000469605.1 Apis dorsata | reverse complement strand
GACCGCGTTGGGTGGGGGTGGGCGGAAAAGGGCGACGCAAGGTGGAAAAGAAGTTGCAGCGAAATAAATTATGCAAAATACTTTCCTTCGTTGGAATATGAAATCGTGCCGTGGAGTTCTCGTCACACGAGGCGAAAGAATTTACTTTGCGACGGTGAATCGGGATTTGTATAAAAAAAAAATAAATTCGATAGTGTCCCCGTCTGATATTGACAAATCGAGTTATCAACCGGCACGGGAACGTGAAAGATCGGTCGTATATCATGTAGCAGGTTACTACTTGTTCGAGGTTCGTTTTATTTACTTACTACTTCCTGTATATCTTGTATTTTATCCTGTAAATTATATTTAAAAAATTTTATTTCGTGTATATCGATAAATAAAAGAAATAAAAAATAAAATAAAAAGGACGAAAGAGGCAAAATTATAAGAAAATATTAGAGATATTGAAAATTAAAATAAATTAAAGAGATGCATGGTTACTATTCGTTAATTGAATTAGAGAAAGACTAACTTTCACAAAATATTATATATAGTTTGAAACGAGTTCATCGAGGTTTTGTAGTATTCTTTAGCCTGTCAGAACTTTTGAATACCACGGTGTGAGACAGAACTTTTATTTACTTTTGACGGGCGGAGGGTGAAGTTCCAGATTCCATCCCCGCCTCTTTCGATCGGCCGAGAAAATAAAACCTATTCGTCATCATACGTGTCATGATTTCCGTGGAGAGTTTCAATAAATGTTACTAAAGATATATTGTACTTTTTTTTCTTCTTTTCTTTTCTTTTTTTCATCGTACGATGCGTGCTTCCATTTAAACTTTATGAGCTTTGTAGAAACTCGGAATCGTAATTAAAACGTAACCTCGTAAAGATGGGAAATAATGTAACCATTTATAAAAGATAAAGACGTAAAATTATTGTTACGATAAATTACTGAAAACAAAAATAATGAATTATTATAAATTATCGAACATAAATTAAATCATTAAAAAATTTAAATGGATTTGGATTATTATGATAAAACTTATCTTATTAAATTCAGATTTGAATAAATTGAAATTATGAATAATACGAACAAAAACTTTCATATTATTTTTATCTTGTATGTATATTCCATTTTGTTCTGCAATTTGAAAGAATTGAAATAAAGTAAATACGACATTTATTTATGAATAAACTAGATCTAATAAAATGAAAAGAAACGACATACACAATGGGGGCGGGAAACATTTCAACGAAGAGTTACGTTCTCGTGTAACAGGGACTGATGGGAGAACGGTCAATCACAGGGAATATAAACGGATTACATGCCTCGAATGCATTTCTTTCATCTATTCTCACACTCCTTCCTCCTGGTTCTCTCCACCTGAAATAGAAATAACTGGTTAGAAATAAGGTTATTTGGGTGGATAATAATTAACACAAAACGATTATTCACTTTTTGAATAAATCACAATTTTCTGACAATTGTTAAAACGAATCTTTGGTATACAATACGATTGTATAATCTCATAATTGTTCGTTTGAATTTTTTTTTTTATTTTTTTCAAAAATACGTCATTGCGAGAAAAACTCTATATATATAATTTTCAAAAGAATATGTTAAAATCTTAAAATAAATTCATCTTTTGATTTTCTAAATTAATAAATATTGTATAAATTATAATAAATATAATAAATATAATAAATTTTGTTTTTTTATGTTCTAGCAACAATATTTTATATTTATTTGATAATTTTATTCAGAAAATATATTGGAAATTGTTATTTCTTTTTTTAAAAAATTATTAAAAAAATATTATAATTATAAACAATAAGAACTTGCTTTATCCATTTGATTATTTTATAATTATGATTTTTTTATTCTTTCTTTTATCTCAATTTTATATAGTTCAATTTCTATCTCTTTATTCATTCTGACGTAAAACAAATTTTAAAGTCAACCAAACTTTTTTTTTATACAGTGAAAAAAAATTTCTCTCTTTCTGTTTCCCAGCATTTTCGTTGATATTTTTCTCTTTCCTTTTATTTTTATTTCCTGCTGATGCAATTTATTTATTAAAATATTTAAAATACAAATTAAATTAATCGCAAAATTCATAGAGAAACAAGTATTTCTACAGGACCATGGCGTTCTAGTATCGATCGCGTGTTTTTATCTAATTCTTGTTTCCGTTCTGGCGGTTTCCGTTTCGAAATTCTTTTCAAATTTTCCATCGTTTCGCGAGCAAACAAATTTTCTGACAAAGATGAATTGTTTTTGCGTGTTTATTACTGCAATTGCAGAAATACAAGCGTGGTCTTCAATCTTGTTCCGCCCTTCCCTTCCCCATCTTTGTTTCACATTTTATATTATTTCGTTCCATTCGTTTCCGGTTTTATTATTTCTGTATTATACACAGGATGAATAAATGCATCAAAACGCGTTATTGTCATTGCTAATAATTTACGATGCGCTCAATCGAGCGTTACAATAAAATTATTAACGTTACATTAATAATCGTTATCGCGCTCCGCTAGACGTTTCATAAATTTTTTAATTTAATATTTCTATCCATAGCATCGATTATTACTCTTCTCTATTTCTTTTATTCTACATCTCTCCCACGTTCTTTTATTTCATGTCATATTTCCAATCCATGGCATTGATTATTCCTCTTTTTTTATTCTATCTATAATAATTTTTTAAAAATTATTGTTAAGGAAGAAAAACATAAGATCGTTAAACGAAAAAAAAAGAAAGAAAAAAGAAAGGAAAAATAAAAAATATCGAATTGATTTATTTCGAAGATTATCGCTGTTAAACAATTAACGGTCCTTCCTCGACTCGGTCGGTACTTTCGTTCGAAAGAAGAAATTGTCCCGAGGATAAAAATACGCTTGACATGGCACCGAGAAAATATTGCGGTATATGAAACGGAGACACTTTATCGCTACGATATATATCATTCTATTCACTTACTCGTGTGTTGCCTTTCAGAATGATAGTAAAGGAGAATATCGTATAGGGAGCGAGGAATCCGCACTATGAGATTTTTCGAATGAAATAAAAACCGGCCTGTTTTATAAATGACCGGACACGCGAGCATTCTCAAGGGGCTCGAGCAAAAATGTACAAGCTGAAAAGTGTGGTAGGGATTTTTACTATACCGATGAAACGGTAGTAATTTTACAGCTTGAAACGTAGCGAGCAATGCGATAAAATGTATATTCTAAAAACGTTATTCCGTCTTGGAAATTAGACTCTTTGGAAATGCAAATTTAATTTGCGAGCTTGCAATAGAAAGCATTGTGTACAACTTAAACGTTGTTAAACTTTCTCTTTGGACAAAAACTTCTTTGTGTGTATACGTGTACTCGCGTAAATTAGTAAAAAGTTAAAAAAGAGTTACGAGGTTGTCGTTTACTCATACTTCTACTCGTTTTTATAAAAATACAACCGGGATTGTGGTAATATTAGCTTTGGAGGTTAATATTACAAGCCATAATTTCAATCTTATCGGTTTCCGATACGCGGCTGGTATGGAAATGTTGAAAAGTACATTGTAGCAAAATCACAGTGCAATATAATGTCCATCGTATCACAAAGTACACAAATACGACCCGGTACACAGGACAAAGTGAAATAATATATGGAATGCAAGTCGGATTACATTTGCATCTGTCATCCGAATATCTCCGTCCTCTCCATATATGTAGATGATGTTGTCACGATTCATCGGAAATTTGCCGTCAATCTGATTACAAATTTCAAACCAGTATTGAATTCCGTTCGATCCTGGTGTCATATTTGTGTGACAGTGCCAAGCAAGCATTGACCATTCGGTCTCTGTAGATTGGTGTATATATACACATGCGGTATAGCCCTACCCCCACTCCTCGTCATTGCTCTACAGTGTGTTCAACCTCACGTCTGGCCGGAGAAAAATTTCCTCCCTACCTAGTCGGTTGCAACTGAAATTGTTGCTGATGCTTTTTCATGGAGGATAACTCGACGAATGTCTTCACGACGATCGTAAAAATAACTTTATCGCGAATACAAGAGTCTATTTAATGTTGGACGAGTGTAATCCTATTCGTGAAACGCCGTCTGTATACGTATCGTTCGTGTGCACATACGAAACTGAATTCTCCGCACGCGCACTTGAATAGTGTATCATATAAATACACGCGCGCGTATAGAAATGGAGTGGGGATACAAGGGAGGGGACAGAGAGAGAGAGAAGGAGAAGGGAGAGAGAACGTTTACATGAACACGCGTAAACGTATGCACTCAGAGATGCTAGCGTATGCGTGTAGATGTAGCTGCATACGGTACACATTACGAGGAGTATCCATGGAGTGGAGATCGTTCTCTTCGCGTTGCCATTCCCCACTCTTCAGTGTAACCTCTTCCACTGCTTGCTCCCGCCTTATTTATCACAGTAATTCTCAATAAACTACTCGCTTCCCTTGTCTCTTGCTTACTCATGAAGTAATAAAGTGAATTTACTCCAATCTACAACCTCTTTCATCGAATAGTTCTCGTTTTATATCGTTGCATTCGATGTGTTTTTCTCTGTTTTTGGTTTCCCTTTTCCTTTGTCAATTTATTTTTTTTTAAATACTTTTTATCTTTTTTTTTTCGTTTTTTTCATTGTTTATTCGTCGAGCATTGTAAACCGATCGAAATGTTGTTTTGTTTGTAACTTCGATATCCGAAAACTTCAAATTTATTGGAAATTTTACAAGTTTGTTAATTTCTGAAAAGAATTGTCGAGTTAAATTTTTTTTTTTTTTTAATATAATTCAGTTTCTTAGGTTCGATAATTTATTTCACTATTTCTTTATGAATTTGAAAATTATAAATAGAGAAAAATTATTAAAGAAAAATTTAACGATTAGTTTTTTTTTATTTAAACAAAAAAGTTTGAATAATTCATTGCAAAGAATATAAAAAGCAATAAATCGATATTCTAATAATTTTTTATATTTACTAGTATTATACAGAAAGAATCATTTAATTTAATCATCTAAATTTACTTTTAAATTATACAATTGTTATTTATGATATTTTCGTGTGCAATAAATATTTTACAAGTAAATTCAAATGACAGAGTTAAATTACTTACCGTGTATAACTTTCAAAATGTATTATGGGAAATAGGAAAATACATGGTAATTTTTAAGAAACGTATTCAAAGTTTTCAAATAAATCAGAGTTTTTGGAGTATCGAAGTTTCGTTCGAGTATAAGTTTATGAACACTGAATATTGTGAAACTTTTTATATGACTAGGGAGAAGCAACAATCTTGATTTTTATAAAATAGAAATTGTTTCAGTATTTTCATTTTGGCTTATTGATATCAATTGTTTCATTTTTGATATTTTTTTCATTAATAAATATTTTTACAATGAATAATATAAGTTAATTTGATAAGCTGACTCGTTAACAGATATAAACTAATTAGGCAATAAATATAAACTCGGCAATAATGTCAGTCGTAACAGTTTTGCCAAGTAATCTCCGTGAACGTAGTCGTTAATTTTTACGATCGAATATCTCACTGTACAATGTATATGAGTTAATGATATTTATATAAAATTGTTGTATTTCTTTCATTTTTTGTTTTTATCATAATATAAATAAAACGAACTAAATAAAACGAATAAAGTTGTATGAAAAATAGAAAAAAAGAACAAACCTATCCAATAATTCGATAAATTTCGTATTCATTGGAGGAAGAATGAATCATTCACATTGGAAGATTCTTCTGATGTTATTCAGCCTTCGTGATTTTCACTAAAAGAAAAAAAAAAGATGATAGTAAAACGAGTAGATATTTTAAGTTGTAATAGTTCTAAATACATTGAATTACAAATGTCGATTATTTGCGTTCGTATTGTCAGTGGGCTGATATTTCGTTTTCGAGGGATTGTCATGTACAATACATCAATATGGATGAGGAAATGATCTGTTGTTGGTGAATCATAAATTATATATCCATAAGGTTAAATGATGAGGACGACTGAAGTAATAAGAACTTGCACAGGAACACAGGACACTAAAATCAAATAATTTATTATAAATAAAAATGAATTATAGGCAAGACAAACAAAATTATAATTTAACACAAAATGCACAATATAGCAATGCTTTAAGTAGAACGAGTTAAAGAAATTAACCTAACCTTCGAGAATGGAATATTGATGTATACAATGAGACACAAACAATTATTTTCAATAAAAAACTCATTTATGCGGTTAAACATATTTCGAAAATACAATTTTAATAGTTTAAACTTAGATTTTAAAACTTTCTTGTATAATGATTTAGTAATCAATAATATTAATAAATTCACGTATTATGAGTTATAGGTTATGAACTTCACTTTTAGAATTTTATATGAAATAAGATAATCAGATCACTAAAATTTTATTAATAAAATTTCATTTTCACCTTATTATCAAATATTACACAAGAAAATTTATTAATATCAATCACAATCTAATAATAATAATCACTAATAATATTAGTTCAATCATACAAGACGTCACTGTAAATTTTTTCCGTTACAGCCTTGTTTTCTTTGAATCGTTTACTCGTTTCTGATTACTTGAAAAATTTGTTCAGATTTTAATTTTAATTTTCATATATCGTAACACACGAATCTATGATATAGAGGGTTAACGATAATCTTCTTCCACGAACGATCTCGGATTATCACAAAGCGATGTGAAGAGGAAAATGAAAGCGTCGAAGGCCCTTTAAATTTTCATTATCGATATTCGATAACGGAGTGTACTGTGATACGTGACTATCCAGATAATTCCATCGTTTAAAATTCTTTCTCTAACGAATAATTAATTACACTATCGATATTATTATTCGAATTCAAAATAGTAAATAATGTTATTTGCGTTTAAATTTGAAATAGCTCGACAAAAATAAATAAAGGTTTTAGCATTTTTATTTGAAAATTATCGAACTTCTGCCATGTTTGAAACGTACAATGTTTTTCTAACTTTTAAAATTATTCTTTCGTGCCGCAATTCTAACATACATATACACATCTGAACTTTTAAAATTTTTAATATTTTCAACGTATAACAGGTTAAATGGATATCATTTCCGCTCAGTTGAATTTCAATTTAAATCTCTTTGTTATTTTACAGTACCACTTTCTGTTTGTAAAAAACGAAAATAATATTTCATT
>NW_006263875.1:211927-214059 GCF_000469605.1 Apis dorsata | reverse complement strand
AAAAAAAAAAAAAAAATTAACATTTTATTACATTTTGTTAACTCAATACTTTTTTTTAATAATAAATGATATAATATAATTTATGGAAATTATCGAATAATGTAAAACATAAAATGTAAATATGACAATGTTAATTTTACGATGCTTATGATATTTCGCTTACTATCTAAATTACGTGAAATCTGACAAAGCGTTTTCAGTTAATTGTGATTGTAGAAGTAAGTGGGAAGTTAGAGCAAATTACGTCAGCTAATTCGATAATAATGCATTTTCGTAAATCACAAAGCTAATATGCGTCAGAAGATACATTCATCATTGATGTCGGATGGAATGCGATCATTGGTATTGTTATTAAGCTTCACAGATGAACACGTTAACGTGGTTCTAATGCGAAATGAGTCACGGAGAAACAAATATCGATACGATCTATGATAACATATGACATTTGTAGTTGAGCATGCTTGTGCAGTATGTGCATATTGTAGGCAACTTGGTCGATAACAAACATGCACATCAACCGTCGATAAAACAGATTTAAATTGCATTTATTTTTTACTACATTCCTTTTTATCGAATAACTTTTTCAAATAAAATTAAAATAAAGTTGAAATTGCTACAATATTTGAAATTATTCAGCGAACGATGGATCTGAAACTCGTAACAATTTAATTAATGTTAATTTATCGTAATGGAAATTATACGAATGTAATTTTTATTTTAAATAAAATATTCGATATACGCAGTACTACAAGCAAAGCTACGCGAATTATATGAAAATTATCGTTGCCTCTACGCGTACAAAGAGAAATGATTTTATGATCGCCAGACGTATTCAGCAGCTCGTTGCTGAAACGTAGCAATAACCGAGAGTGGTGAATTTTCATTTACTCGGTATCGTTACTTCCATTTCTGTATGCAGCGGGAATCATTTTGAATAGAAAGTGAACAAAGCAAGCTCTGTGGTCCGTTTATCGCGTTTTATATGATTTTTAAATTGTTGTCCGAGCACATGTGTTTATGTGTAGGATCCAATAACATTTGTATTTTGGGGATAAATATTTCTCTTTGATATATCGAAGTGAAAATATGATGATAAAAATGATATTAAATCTCAGCGTGAATTACTTTCTTCAATAAATTGAAACAAATGTCGAATATTTTTCAAGAGCTTAAGGCAAAGCTTAATCGAAACGACCTATAAATAATCGTAGTCGAGTTTTACCATTATTCAGCATATTTTATTAATGTCTCCTTTTCTAAGGCATTTTTAATTAATCACGCGACGATAAGGCGAACAGTGGCATTTCGTAATTCAAAGCTAATTTAATTTTGAATCATTATCATTGCTATATTATGAAAAATATTCATGAACAATTACTATCTTTCATAAAATTTCAATTAACCAAAAAATTATATATGAAGTTAATAATTAATTATATTTTTAATCAAAATGATAGAAATTTAATTAACGATTTTGATTCTGCTTTAATTTTCGATTATTATCTTTTTGTTATATTGAGAATTTCCATTCATTAATTCATTCTTTCACTCTATTATTTGAGGAGAAAATATATTCCGGCAATTTACACATTTGTTCTAAAAGATATTCGTTGAAATAATAATTGATACAATAAAGTTATACACGAATATTCCGGATCGGAAACACGATAGTGAGTCAATTTATCAGTCTTCGTTGTTAATTAAATTTTATCATCGTTCGTTATCGGTGCTAATTGAACTCCTCTGTTAGCGTGCAATGGTAATTTTCTAAAATTTAATCTGGTATATGGAATATTCAGGTATTATTTACATAAATCGAGGCTCGCTTCGTGTATTGATTTTTATAAAGTTTGAATGCATTGCTTAATGGAAATCACATTGATAGAACGCCGCCGGTGTAAAAAAATATGATGCAAAAACGTAGCGAGAGGATTTTCGAGAAATTGAACTTCAACTTCGAAATCAAACGGCAATGAAATTAAAGCTTGAAATTAAATCTCGTCGAATTCGAGTACATTTATAAATTAAATGAGTTAAAAAGTATATTCATGGCAAAGTTCATGCGATAAATAAATTAAAATATTATATCATTTATTGAATTAAAATATTATATTCGTTGGTGCAGAGAGCAG
>NW_006263875.1:210058-211429 GCF_000469605.1 Apis dorsata | reverse complement strand
TATATATATATATATATATATATATATATATTTTTTTTTTTTTTCTATTCATCTAACTATCTTAATGTTTATTTGCATTCCAATTTCAACGGAGAAATACTTTGTACAAGTTGTAACGTAATGAAGATAATTAAAATACAATGTAAACCCCGACGCGTATCGAATTATGCAAACGTGCAAGAGTGTGCTTATTCAGAAACAAAACACGCCAGCTCGTACAATGCATTATTATTTGGAATTTACGACGGTACTCATGAGAACGATGGAAAAGGATGGAGTCGTATTCCTCTACACTTGTTATCTTATCGTGATCTCTAAAGGGTTCGAGTTCGGATGGTGATCAAACATTGAAACAGGTCGAAATCGAATTTCATCTAAGGAATTTATTAAAATTTAATTTTAATCATATTAGTCATCGTTTATTTTTATTTAACATTTTATAATATAGTATTTTAATATAATTATTAAAAAATAATACTTACATAAATGAAAAGATAATTTGACGAGATATAGCGATGGAACGAAATGAGAATCACTGATACGAGCAGGTTGACTACCCCCCGCCCACCGCTACTCCTCTTTCCCCCCTGATTTCATGTTGGAGCAAAGCTCATGTTACACGATGCAGACTATCTTCCGGCCAATCGATACGTACTTAATTAATTAACCCTTTCGTATATCACATATTATTACTAATTGTAAATCCAACGAAATATATTTGTTCCAGTTGCTAACGAATCGCGTTAATAAGTATTTTGTAATGGCATCGTTTGTTGAAAATGAGAGAGAAAAAATAGACGCATGTACAGGTGAATATTTTTAATTAAAAGTAATTTACGTTATGAAATTTGTTCCTAGAAGTTGGTAGAATAATATTAAAATTGGCGATGTTGTTAAAAATTACAAAATGTGAATAATGAATAAAATGAAAGAGAGGAATTATATTAAAATTATTAATGTGAAATATTCAATTTCATTTCCTTTCTTTCTTTCTAATAGAATAAAAAATAATAATTTTTTATTCTATTTGATATTAAATAGAATTTATTTGCTTAAAATTAATTCAATTTTTAATTAAATTTTATCTTCTCTAAATATAATAAATATTTTTAAAAAATATTCCTTTATTTAGAAAGATTTATTTTTTTTTTTTTTCAATTGAAAAACAAATGGATAAGTGCACGAGGGATATTAAACGGAATTCAAGTTAGTGTTCCACGTAAGAACGTTCAATTTTTCAAAAGTTCCGATTCACTTTGTTTGAATGAAGCCAACTGAATGCAGGTAAGATTACATTCTTAAAGTAATTTAAAGTTCGTGCCAAGTTTCTGAGGTTCTCGTTGTTAAACAGCATTAACTCGGTATTGGAGT
>NW_006263875.1:197076-210019 GCF_000469605.1 Apis dorsata | reverse complement strand
AAAAAAAAAAAAAAAAAAAGAAAAAAGAAAGAAAAAAGAAAGAAAAAAAAAAGAAATACAAAGAAAAAATATGTGTATCTATAGAATTAAAAGAGCTGAGATTCACTGGTAAATCTTGCTTATGTTTTTTTTGTTTTTCTGTTTGGGCCAAGAGAACCCCGGTTGGTTGTTTGTTCTCTCTGTTGGAAACCAACCACTTACGAGTCACTTTCTTAATTAACCCTTATCATTACAAATGGTACCTACAACATACATTATATTCTAGAAAACCTATTTCTTATTTATACATATATGTACATATATACGCATAATGTACACATATGTTATGTATATATACATATATTTATTGTACTTGGCGTATAATTACGCTAAATTATGACAAAACTATGTTTTCAACAAAATTTCCGATGATAATTTCTATGTAAAATAGTTAGAAGTATTGTATTGCGAGTTTATAGAAAGTTTTTATAAAAATGTATAACGTTATTATCAACTTACACGCATTAAATTGTCATGAATTATGTGAATTTGTTGAAAGCATTTGAGAAGTAAAATTCTTGAAATATATATATTATGACATATGAATAATTTATTTGGTTTGTTCCGACCTGACTTCTCTCTATGAATTGAATATAAGAGAAATATCTTGTACTGACATATTCATTTAGATTATAAAATTTCTAACCTAGAAAGTTGAATTATTTGAAATTATTTGAAAAAATGTAACATGGATTTTAATGAGAAAAAAAAAATCTAATAAAAATTTCTGTTCTTACTTGATACACTATCGAAAGAATGAAACTTTTTCCATCATACTGGAGATTGTAATATTTATAATTGGACATTAGACAGGTATGGGAATCGTCCGTATACACTGGCTTGTAAAAGTTCGAATGAGGTCGTGGTTAGTATACATATACTTATTAACGTCCCGTAGAACCTTATTCGGGTCACTTCGTGACGCTTCGTAACCCTTCGTGTGTCACTTGTATTTTGTGGTTATTCGGTGGGTGAGCCGGACTTTCCTGTTAAAATAATAATAATTAGAATCATACATTCTTGAAATTTCGTGTATCAAGAATTATCTCGTAAAATTTTGTTTAAATATTCTTCTTTTTGATTAACTAATTATTTTTCATAAATTATATAATGTTAAAAAAAATAAATACAAAAATAAATACAATGTTATTTACTATTTTTATAATTCATTTTTCAAACAATTTTAAAGTTTATTTCTATTCACTTTTATGTAAATTAATTAAAGTTTTTCTTACTTGATAAATTAAAAAATAATTAAAGGAAAATAATCAATGCTGTAGTTGTCAATTACAGTAAATTACAAAATTCCTTTGTGGTCGTTAAATTATTTTCATAAAATTGGTTACGCAAATGAAATAAGTTGCAACAGAATGAAGAGATTATTAAGTTTAAAATAATTAACGGAACAATGGATGTCAAATTGTTACATAGAGACAAAGTCTGCATTATCTACAATTTTCACTGTTTGCTCTGATGGTAACAAAATAGGAATTGTTTATTCTCCTAGCTTTGAAAATTTAATTAATAATTCATCATAATTTGTTATATTTATTTAAATACAATCAAAATTCGTAAAATTATTTCATTCTTTATAAAAGAAATTTTACTAGAAAAAACTATTAAATTACTTTCAAACAAATGGCACTGTCTTTCGGTGAACTTTTCTTATGTGCATTAAAGACCCTATTTCATTCTGTTGAATTTTAACAAGCTTTGAATAAGTTTTGAGATTATTTAAATGAAATTTCAATGAAGTCGGAGGGAAGGGGAAAATATTGGATTTAAAGATAATTATAAAGAGGAGAACGGAGAGTAAGTTATTGATCCAAGGAGGGAGACGGTGCATTTATGAAATTGCATTTATGAAACAGATAATATTTTATAATTAAGGGCATCAATTTCTAGGCCACACCCACACATAATGCCGTGGCTCAAGTATCATTGTTATTCTCATGAATTTAAATAACTTTTTAATAATTTTATCCGTGATCACGGGAATAAGTGCTGTTCAAACATAAAAGCTTATAACTAGAATTTTCAAAAGTCCTAGAATCATTGAAAATTATAGGATTGAATCAGAACGAATTTATTTTATTGCTGAAAATTTTGTATCAGCAAAATTGAATTTCAAAGTATTATTGCTTCCATTTAATTTTCTCTCTCTATATTTTTTTTTTTTTTTATTTTACTTTACTTTTTAGTTGAAAATTTCAAATATATACAAATTTCAAATATATAATTACATCAAGTATAATTTTTTTGAATATAATACAGAATATAATAGAATTCGAATAAAAAGCACGAAACTGATTATAGTACGCGTAATATATGTATATTTATCCTACGATGCTAGAATATTATGAAAGGAGGAGACATCTGGCGGGGAATGAAAGTACACTAATAGAGGGGACGGATACCATTAATAATTACTTTTAATGAATTTAGTTTACGAAACGCAAATGAAAATTTCTATTTTTCAATACACTACGAATGGAATCCAAATAATTATTTAATCGAATTAAAATAAAAAAGCAAACATGAAAAATGATTTAACAACGGGCAAAATTTGAATTTATCATTTGACCAATGCATCCATATTTATATCGGGTACTTTTATCGAGGAACTTACTCGTTCGAGAATACCAGGGAAATTAATTCAATTTAGTTGCCGTACAAAAGAATAATGGACTGCGATTTAAATGGTATTGTAAACCTTGTGCTGGAAAAAAAAATATTGCGCACAAACTTCAATGAGTCATCGTTTTAATAATAGCGAACAATCAGTTCGTATGATGATTTTAAGATAATATTATTTTTTGAACTTATAAATATTTTTTCTTTTTTTCGAAAAAAAAAAATTAAAATCTTCATCGTTTTTATATTCATAAATAATTACACGAGACGAAATAAAAGTTATGTTTCTTATCAATCGTATATTAACTATATTTTTATGATAATTATTTTTTTATATTTTTTTAACGTGAAAGAAAATATATTTTTAACGTATTTTATTTTTAATTGAACAAATATATATTCTCTTATGAAGTTTCTTACGCGTTATTAATTTTTATAAAACGAAATATGATAGATATGATGATTTTATAAAACAAATATTATATATTATTGTTAAAAAACGTATTTTCAGAGAAAATTCAATATAGTCCACGAAATATTGCTGGAAATATTTCTCGTCCATTGAAAAGGTATTACTTGTATATCGTGTTAGTTCTTTTTCCACCGTACGAATTACGAGTTCTTGATTTTTCGAGAGAAGTTTTCCTGCAGTATTATTAAGTACTAAAGTGCGGCTTCTATATCGATAAAAGACTTAACTTCACGATACCCATACATAAAACACGATATTCAAGAAAGATTTCGAAAAAACGAGAAAAGGATGAAAGATTCGCGTTTTGAATATAATCGAATGCAAACAAATTTATTGCTATTCTTATTACCTTTTAAATTTGAAATTCGAAAATAAAAAAAAAAAAAAAAAAAAAAAAAAAAGAACAAGAAATATTACGAATATTTTCTCGAATAAAATCAATCATAGCAATGATATAACAAACATTGCTTGTATTCAATACTTAGTAGTAAAAAAAATATGACTTTATCATGAAAATATATAGGGAAACCAATAACGAGAGTAATAATTGCGACGTTAAAAAATAAATAACAATAAATAGAAAAAAAAAAAAATAACACGTCACTTTTTAAATTGAACGACTCGATTGATTATGGTTATTATACTTTGTATAATAAAACACAATGTTACCGAGCGAGCAAACTGACGTATCAGTTATTAAAAGTTTAATCATTTCTATTTCAAGGTACAGGCCGAGCGACAAGTTGGTAGATATGGAAGAGAGAGTACAGTCAATGGGAAAAGTTTCGCGTTTCGCATACTGGATCAATGCAGTTTCGCCTGAGCTCGTTGGTTTACGTAATATTAAAACTATTTCGGAATTTCGTTTCGCGTAATAACATAGTAACGTTGAGAATAGAATGTACCGATCGGATACTGTTTTCAAATTTACTGTACTTTATTGCGGTTACACGAGAATAAAAGCATTTTTAAAAATATATATCGCAAGAGAAAAAGCTCGCGGCTAGATTTTCGTGCGACGATATTTTTGTTTTTTTTTTTTTTTTTTTTTTTTGGTTTTTTTTTCCCCATCGCGCTCAGCCTTTCTTTTGTCCCCGGTCGATATTTTAATTAAACAAAATGGAATTAAATAACGTTTCGTATTAAGGAAAATTCTACATCGTTGGATATTTTTATGCCCGACATAATTAAATTAAATGGAAGGAAATAAATAATGGTAAATAATATGAAATAATAATGATAAATGCAATTCCCTTTAATTTGATTAATTCTTTTCGTTTTTCATCACGCTATTTTTCGAAATATGAAAACAATTTTTAATCCTTTTTTACGCGATATAATCGTGGAAAGGGGGAAGCAAATAGTGAAAGAGGACAATTATATTATTTTCTCGGATGATTAAAAATGGAAACCGTTGCGATGAAACGATAATTGACCAATTAAGATCAGTCACAATGCACTCGTTTTTACGCATTTTATTTACAGACCGGTGCGATGTATTAACTCTTTATGGTGGTCATAAATCATGAACTATCCACGAGCAACACGGTTCACCTGGTCGCATCATGTTAATTTTAGTGGCTATCGATCAGAAAGCTTACAAGCGTACCAGACTTTTACCTCTATATACCGACTATGTGATTTCTAATTATTACTTACATGCATTCATAATACCGATACGAATTCCACGAAGGTAAAATGCATTTCACCGAAATTGATACCGTTAATTAAATTGTCGAGATAGCATAAATCGACAGCCTTTTAGAAAATTAATTAGATTTCATTTGAAACAAGATTAATTTAGCAATAGGATAACTGGATTTGAGTTTCTTAGTTTCTTAGTATTCGTAATATCTTTTTTAGCATCTTAAAAGCATCTCCAAATACTTTTATTGGTCGAAGAAGAAACGTAATCGATAATTAAAAGGATATTTCCAAATCGAAGTAAAACTGAAAAAGAAAGAAATTTATATAATCACGAATTCTATTTTTCATCGCAACATATAATATATTATACTTACCGTAAAAATGAATGCTCCTTCAATTCGATATTACGTATACGATATATTACGTATTATTTCGTTTAGAAAATTTCTAAAAAAAGATAGTGATTAAGAATACGATGAAATCACACAATTTTAATTTTGCGTTGGTTAATATTAACGTTTCCAAGCGCGTGTCGATCCATTCGTCAACGTTTACACGGCCACAATGAGAAGCAATACTTGTTACAAGGCCATCGCTACAAACAGTGGTGCCTCGATTGTTGCAAAAACAAAAATACACAAAATCTCGAGATTAGTCAGCAGATATATTTGTGTATATTCATTTGCCATATTCGAATCCTTCGACTTCTACGAACGAATAATAATAACACGTCGTGTTTGCTATTCCGTATTTGTTTTTCTATAATATATAACGTACGTGTATCGTATAATTTTGTAATTGATAAGATTTATTCACATTTCTAATTGTACAACATTATGGTTTATCTTTTCGTCATTAATAATAATGACAATTAAAACTCTGTGGAAAAAATAAATGATGATTTAAGGAAATTATTTGTTTGAAAATTAAATTAATTATTTGTTTAATTCTTACGAATTTTTCATCGAATTATATATTTAAATCATGAAGATCTTAATAAATTACATATCGATTCGCGGAAAATAAGTTTTTGATGTCGAAATTGAAAATAGAAATAATTAAATAAAAAAACAAATTTACCTAAGTAATTTTACTACTACTTAGATAACTCAATTAACTCAATAATAAATTTATATCAAGTACAGCGAAATCAATATTTGCAACATAATTAACTTATTTTTTTTATATAATCAAATGATCTGATTATCATTATAACAGACGTGTACAATGAAAATATTGTGCAACTATCATCATTAGCAAACAAGATCCGTTCAATGGTATCGAGCAAGAGTGGTGAAAACAATTATAGTTATTAATAATAATCGCGAACGTAATTATCCCTTTCGAGAGTATAACGTAATAACGTTATTTGTATATACGAAAATTAATAACGTTCCCATTAAATTTCCTTTATTTGTCTATTTAATTATATAACGAAGTTATATTCGAAGAGAAAATTGAAAGGAAGATTTTATCATTATATCTCCTATATTGTTTCGTCAAAAAGAGATAAATTTTATTCTCCCTTGTCGAAGAATCGTGTTTTTCTCGTACGCCCGTTTAATCAATATATTTGTTTATTCGAGTTGCGCGTACGCAAATGCACAGCATGTTGGTACACACGTTGTATCGATCGTATTAATATAATGCTTTAATTATTAATATTAGATAATAACATGCAAATTCTGGATACGTATACATACGTATCTGGGTGCATGGATAAACAAATCATTTAAGCTCTGTATCGGTCATGCGCTGTTAAAAAGTTGTTTGATATGCAAACGTGTATTGCTTGTATAACAAATATATTCGAAAAAACTGACTGTTCCAGCTTTTTCCATGAGTTTTGACGTGTCGCGCAAAACGCAACTACCTTGGAATTCATATTCATGTTTCAATTCTTTGTCTTCTCGTCTGTTTGATCGTCGAAATGATTTCATTCTTTTTTTCTTCTTTTTTTTTTTTTTGTGGTCAGCCATTTCACCGTGCTGTACGAATAACGCATTTATATCAAAATGGAGGATAAAATTAAATTATTTTTACGCGTTAACAATATTGAGGTTAAATTATTACTTCGATAATTAACAATAATAATATTAATATACATATACGTTCTAAGGTACCTAAAGTAATTACGGTACCATAATAATTATTAATATTAATAATATCGTTTATTAATATATAATTAATATGTAATAATAATAACTAATTCTAATGAACCTATCGATTCCCTTCTCATTGATTTTAATGAGGCTGAAATACGTTTTATAAAGGATATTTTCAACAATTTTATTCCTTATTGACTGAGTTTTTTTCTTCTTTTTTTTTAAATTATTAAAATATTTTATGAATCTAATTGTAATTTATCTCTTCTAATTGTAAGAAAGTCCAATTTGTGTATTTCGATCGATGTTAGAAGAGGTAAAGGACCGAAAATAAAACATTTTATCGAATAATCTCGTAATGACGCAGGAACAACGTGTTTCACAACCGCATGAAGTAGTTGCATGGGTGGCCGGCACAAAAGGCAGAGAAAATAAGCTTGCCGGGTTTACGATCACGGTGTGGGGATTAGGATGGCAACAGATGTCTAGCAAACGTACATCTCGTTTAAACGATAACTTAATTGTCTATTATTTAACGGAAGGAGGGAAGAGAGAAAGAGAGAAAGAGAGAGAGAGAGAGAGAGGAGGGGGGGAAAAAAAGCAATCGATATCGTTGATATTGAACGCGTACATTTGGTTAAATGAAACTTTTGTCCAAATCGAACGTGACATTTAATTTTATCTCGTTCCGGAGACAAATAAAATAACTACAACGTGTGCTCATTTGTGTCCGCTCATTTTTCAATGTTTCGAAGATTTAACTTGTTTATTTGCGAGATTTTTTTTTTTTTTTTTTTTTACCCCGTTTGTTTGAATTTAACGAACTTGTATTCTGTCTTCTGCAATTGATAAAGTTAGTATATCGGAAGAAATAAACATGGAAATTGAATTAATTAAATGATTACGATTACGTGTCAACTCGAACATTCAGGGATTCGAACGTCAATCAATTGTATTATACATATAATTCAATATATCCTCTTGAATAAATTTTACGACGATATTCCAGGTTACGTTTCGCTCTCCTGTCGTTAAATTTCAAGTGGAATAATTGAATAAAGGACATGTCAAGTGACAAAACTCGTTTCATTGTGTTAACTGGAGAATCAAACAAGTTTTATGGAAGCGAGGCAAGTCAGTGCAATCAAGTGCCGCTTTGTAAATGGATGTTTAAATGCACGGGCAAAAATTGTGATTTTTCCCTCGCTGTTATTATTAATATAAAAAAAAAAATCTTGTTATTTTATTGGATACTCTTTATAATTTATTCTTAATACACTTTTTTAACACGGTCCGAAATTAAAATAATTTACATGGAATTTAAATTTCATGGATTATTTTTAGTTTTTCAAGAGAAATTGAAAGACTCGAGCGAATAAAATATTAATATTAAATTTTAATATAAACGATAAATTTTTTAATTGTATTTTTAAAAATTGAATTATTTGTTATTATTATTATTATTAACGTTATATAAATAATTATTGAATAATTACTTACCAATTTTCGATCATATTTAATAAATCTAATAAATATTCCAAGACTTTTCAACACAATTTCATGGAAATAGCATAATCATAATAGACACTGAAAAATAAAATTTAAGATAAGAATTTATGAATAAAAAGATGGAAGATTTATAGAAATATTATAATAGAGGATATAAGATTATAATTATAATAGAGGATGTCATAAAGAATACGTGACAGATGTATCCACTCGTATATATTTTTCATGCTATATATATATATATATATATATATATACATAGTCCCGTTGTATGAACTGTTTACGAACATTTTGTTCATGATTTCCACGGAGAGTTACCGTACTATATAAGTACTTCGAGTATTATTGAAGTTTCTATTCTATAACGAAGTAACACCGTTCCAGAAACTTGTACCTGCGACGAACTTAACTTTTTCGAAGGAGATTAGCAGAAATTTCTCCATTGTATCAATGACAACGTATTCCAGTTCCATCTATTTTTAAAAATAATCACGATGTATGATTTGTCCCATGCATACGAGTTAATAAGAACTTCGTAATTCATGGGAGCAGCAGCATCGATGATTCATGATGAACTTGATAGCATTCAATCCCCATAAAGTATACCAACGTGATATTCGAAGTAAATTCATTATCCAACTACTTTGATCGTTAATCAATTACTCGGCAAGCTATTGGGAGACACGTATACGAAGCGAATTTATTGTACTCGAGTATCTCGATGTAATTATCCCCGTGCCATTAGCGCCATCGAATAATCACTATGCATTAACAAGTCTCACAATTATGACACGAATACTTAAGCTCTAAGGACAAATAATTCTGACGCATGATATCGCACAGTTTACGTATGTTTCCCCCCATCCCTTACGAATATCGGGAGGGGAAACGCCTCGAAGAGAAAGTAATATAAGAGAAGAATTTTATTTTTACGCTGGATATGAAAGAGCTGAAATTATTCCACTCGAACTTTAACGAGTAGAACTCGGCGCGGAAATAATTTCGTTTCATTGTTTCCTGCGAGAATGTGAGCCTCTCCCGTTTATGCAATATCTGACGTATAAAATTTCTATATAGTTAACCTCTCCCTCCCCTCCTTCTCTTCTTCCTTCTCCTCCTCCTTCCCACGTTGCGACCTTTAATTTAACTTCTTCTTCCTCCCTCCTCCTCCGCCACCTCTCCTCCCCCCTCTCCTCTTCTCTCTGTTCGTTTTAATATTTTTACAACCTTCGAAGAATCGTGTTTACGGCAATAAAAACATTAGCAACTTATGGGGCGTCGAAGAGTCTTTAAAACCCCTTCTTTTCATTACTAGAACCTCGTGGAAGCTTTTATGCGTCTGCATTTCTGTCATCAATCAACGTCGGGAAAGAATAAACCTGAAAGCGTTTGAAAAATGACGAGAGAGTGAGAGGGAGGGGGGCAGATATCTGTTTTACCGGCAGATCCTTTCACCGAAGAACACAGGGTTCGAGTGATAATAGGATAGACTTAACGATCAACCGTGTTTTACATAATACAATGTGGGACATTCGTGATCCGTCTATCTAATCGGTATATAGAAACATATCGATCACAGGACTTTACTCTCTAAACCAATTTCAATTTTTCAGCGTTTTATTTTTTTTAATAACTTGTAAGCCTCTGTGTTGTAAGGTTTTAATAATTACATCGATTTGAAGCCAATAAATTACAAATACTCTGAGAATGTTTGAGAAAAATTCCATTTCGTTGCGATATTTCTGCCTAGTTTGTCAAATATCGTTTGACAAATTACTCGTGGACGAATATATATTTCGAACAAATAATCATACAAGTATATTTGAAATTTTGCATGCGTAGATTTGAATCAATTTTAGTATTATGAATATTATATATATTCGTCCTTTCATAATATACCTTTCTATTCGATGAAAAATTCCCAGATATCGTATAAAATATTTCAAGAATGACAAAATGGAAAATCAATATCTTGACATTTCTAGGTTAACTGGTGAACTAATAATTTTTTAATATTTTTCCCGATAGATGCAAAGTTATTATTGATCAATATATTATACAATGATAATAAAACTGTCGATGCAATGATAATGGCAAAAATAAAAGAAAAATTTATCATGATAAATATTAATATCGTTACACGTTTATATTTCCAACGAAAGAAAATAAATTAATCTAAATTCAAATTAACGTGATCAAAGATATTCCTTTTTATATATTAAAAAAAAAAAAAAAAAAAAAAAAGTTGACTATAACTTGTAATTTTTATAATGAATTCATTAAATATAGTTATTATCCGATAACCTAGTATGTAAATTTGCATTTGATGGAATTCTGACGAGGAAAACAAAACCGTTCGATTTTATAGCGTTATATACCACAACGAATGAGAACCCCTGGCAAGCAAGTCATACCGCAGGAATAGCTTCTACGCTAAAGTTGCATGACTCTGTTATGTATGTGGTCTATTATGTTTGCGACTTATAGAATAGCTTTCAGCTTGAGGAACGTAAAGGTTCTGTCACAACTACAGTTCACTTTATCATAAAACTTTCCCCTTTAACATGCACGTTCACTCACTTATCAATCAAATCAAATATTCGTTACCACGAGCGTCCAAACTTAATTGGATCAAGTTTTTATTAGAGAGAAAAAAAAAAAAAAAAAAAATATGTAAAGTGAAAATCACGATTCGATAACGAAACGCGATTTACATTTAAACATTATTTATATTTTAATACGAATCATCGATATCCATTTTAATCTTCCAAATGCAATTCCATTCACTTGAATAATCGTAATCTTTTTTTTATCAATTAATTTACTCTTCAATTTCTTTATTATTCGCAAAAAAAAAAAATTAATAAAAATGTAAACATTCACAAAATATGAAGAATTATTAATTTCACCACTTTCGAAATACTTTCAAAGATTATCCGAAGCGATACGATATTACAATATTAAAAATATTCCCATGCACACGGCGGAATTCCTTTCAGTATTCTGATTTTAATTATCTACAAAAAAGAAAAAAAAAAAAAAATGAAGATAGGCGATTACATCCTGTCCGTTGATCGCAACATCGCGAGTACAATGAACGAGGACTGCACGCGGTCAAGAACAGCGTAACGAACGATCGCAGTAATAATAATGCGCTCGGCCGCAGGGAAGCGCAGTGTCAGATTTTGCTTTTGTACCCAAATTGATACGTTGATTTATGCACGTAGCACTAATTTTACCCCGCCAATAATTCGACCGTTAATCGATCCGTTTGAGATTTATTAACGGGAATCGTACGCATTTTGCCAACAGTTCGAATAACATTGGGAAAGAGAGGGGAAAAAAAGGTATATAATAACGCGTGTTCCCAAACGACTAAATGGACGCGGCGCGTATACATTGCACACACACGTACACACACACACACGTTGAAACACGGGACGCGTTTTTGAAAACTGAATCAATTAAAATTTATTTGCCAATATCTTTGCGCGGGAATGATAAAATTCACGATGGTATTTGCCGATATAATAGTCGCGGTAAAATTACACGGTATAAATTCAAATTCATTTTCAACGGCTTACGATGAAACGATTTTCGTGGCACGTACTTCAACGGGAATAAACATTTTATCACTGTCATCATTTATCTCTCTCCCCGGGCTGACGGAGTTCCATCATTCTCTCCCCGTTTCTTTCTTACGTGTATCGGCCTGTCCTATAGAATTCCGGACCTTCGTATACCTCTATGCCTTTGTACATACAAGACAGAAAGTTATCGGAAAACTATTCGGGGCGGGAGGAGGGTTTGAATATTATGGAATAAAGAGAGGAGGAATAAACCCCTCCAATCGATGTACTACTTTTACTTAGATATTCGAGGATAAAAAAAAAAATTCGTAAGATTTAACGTTACGAGCAACTCGTATTCGTTGTTGAATTTGATCAATTTACCGTGAAACGAAGCCCAACTGTTTGTCCATTGTTATCTATATATTTTATCGAGATATCTGGCCCACGTGAAATGACATATTTAACGGGTCCATCGATGGCCAATCTCGCGACAAACGGGGGAAGGGAGGGGGAGAGGGGGAAGGGAGGTTATCAATTTGTAGTCGGTGGCACGGTTAATAGAACCGTGTTCGGTGATTCGTCAATCGTTTTACGCCGGTTCGCTTGGTTTTGAGCAACCCTTTAGGATGGTTGGCTGGCTGGCTGGCTGGCTGGCTGGCTGGCTGGCTGGCCGGGATTTGCGCGCCGTCTATTAAAATGCCCTCTCTGTTTCCCGGTAAAAAATGAAACAGCTACTCGGGGACCCGATGAAACCAGTTCTCGATGGCCTCACACAATGTAAGGGATCGTAGAGCAAGATGAATTCCACGCTCGACGAAACTCCTCGCCGACTTTTCTCATGTATACGTGTATTATTATGCGCGTGCACCGGCGTGTATGTAATACCGGTTTTAACGTGTACGCGTTAGAAGGTTTATCGCGTTGCAGTTTTCGTTGGGAATACATACATTCGTTCCATCCTCTTC
>NW_006263875.1:192731-197005 GCF_000469605.1 Apis dorsata | reverse complement strand
TTTTTTTTTTTTTTTTTTTTTACTTTTTTTTTCTTTTTTTTATCCCTCAATGAGGCAGGAATCCCTTTCTTTTGCTTGTTTGCTCGCGTCGCTTTGCTTCTCAGGTGAACGATATTGGAATAATGTTGGAACGTTGGAGCCTTTGCGGCCATCCTCGGTCAACGATCGTTTTCCTCTCTTTAACGATCTCTTTCGATTCTTCCCTATTCGCTTTCATCCCTTTATTATTCCCTAATCACAGAGGGAGGGTAATTGTTGAATTATTTTTTTTTTTTTTTTTTTTTTTTTGAAACGCTCAAATACTCATTTATATTTGTTTGTACAGATGTTGGAGTCAGATTGCGTTCAATTGCTTTCAATAATCGGGTAATTATTCGAGATTCAGACACGGTAATTTAGATTAGTGGGGCTTAATTAACAGAGGCTTTTTCCTGTGGCTATATACGAGTGCCAAAGAAGGAACGTAACGGTACGCTACTTGAGAGTGTACAATTATTATTGGCAGAAATGAAACTCGTTAAACTCGTTCTTGGACGATATGCATTCCAAATTTGAATATTTTAGAATACATTGACAATATTATTTATACATCAGCTTCGTTGAAATATATCTATCAACGGTAAGATATTTTAATAAATTCTTGTAAAAAAAAATATTTCTTGTGATTCATTTTCACATTTTCAGCGTAATAAAATTAATATGATTTTATTTATCATGAAAGGGGCAAATTTACGCCCAAGTTTAAGTGATCCGAGGTATCTTGAAGCCATCGCTAAATGCGCCAAGCGCGCAATTCTCCCCTTTCAACCGGTGCATATTGTGCACGAGGACTCTGCATTTATCGTTCCACTCTCGAGAATCGCGATAATAATGTTCTGCGGCAATTGAGCAATGATCGAATGATGCGAAGAGACATTACCAACGTTCGGATAACGAACGTATTTGGTGTACACAAATCCTTGTTGATCCGTGAATGATCTCGATTACTCGACTCCAAGACCGGTTTGGAGGATAATATGGAATTTCTTATGAATATATTATTTGTATCTTTTTTACTTTAATTGCGTTTGGAACGAAATGAAAATAAGATTTGATCGAATCTTTTTTAATTTTACAAGACAATTTTAAATGATTTTTTTTTTCAATATCCAAATTTTGATATCTAAAAATTACGAAAGATCATTGTTAAATTTGTAATTATACAATTAAAAGTTATGCTAAATTCCATAATCATTTTAAAGATCACACGGATATCGTTGAAATCGTATCACTGTCGCTCAAGGCTATCGAGGAAGATATTATTATTGATTTAGATTACTTGAATATTACGGGCTATTATCGAAGTCGCGTTATTTGCATAATAATGCATATCGTGAAATATGTAATTCAAAGATAACTATTATATTCAATACGATCCGATATAACGTTTTCCCAAATATACATACAGTTGAATGACTTGATGTCATTTACAGTTTGAATATTATTAGTTGTATTATCCAACTATCGATAATAGCGTCGAAAAATGTATATTCGATATCCTTAGTTTTCTGATAAGAATCTGAGAAAATATATTCCATGACAAACGGTTGTTATCCACTCGCGAAGGAATGCAAACACGAGTGTGTAATAACTTCACTTTTCACCCTATGTTATCTCTACGCTATTTGCATTTACAACATTGCATCCGGGTTTTATTTACGTTATGAATGCATTGCGAATCAATGTTCAATCTTCTCATATAATTTACTCTTAATGCGTAAGCTCGTTTTTATAATATATCTTTTTTTTATACTAAAAAATTTTTACATTATCACATTCATTTCTATATCGTTCCTCTAGAAATAAAAATTCATTATTCTACACCGGTCTATTGATCAACCTTATCGTTCGAAATAAAATTTTAATCGAATAATCAATACCGCCATCTTTTCTCGTGCTATTTGTTTTGCACGGGTATATTTCGTCCCGTTTAAAATAATACGAAACAATGAAGTCAGTACGTTCTGTGTAACTCAGATTTAACACACAGAATATCGTTATAATTTGAGATTAAAAATATTTTTCGGGATCGGGGATAAAATTATCACTGGGATCATTTAATTTATTTATCATAAATATTATTTCACTCGCTCGTAATAATTATCGATCGACGATAACAAAAATTTCCATTTTATTTGCACTTTGGTTATTTGTTAACCAAAATTTCGATAAATGATTATTGGCGATGAAAAAAAATAATTTTCAATCACTTTTACACTTCTTCTTCAACATTTTCCCTGCAACAGTCTCGCTCGCTCAATACTTTTCTTCTATCTCGTTCCTTATGCGAAATGTAAACGTCACTTTATTATTATTATTATGCTCGTGCCGAGAATGTATGCCGTTATGGGCGTGTATTATATAATATAATGCACCGACGGCCGCAAGGGGCGTACGAAGTGGGGGCGGTTCGGGTGGAGTGGGGTGAAACTTTTCGGTAAGTCGGTGGTAACGTTCTAGCCTCTCCCCCCTTCCCCGTTCTCCACCCTCGTTGTTTCATTGAATTGCAGAGAAACTGTTCGAGTTTCTGCGCTGTCCAAAATAAAATTATTCGCCGACACTTTAATTAGAAATTTACGCTGCCCGTTCCCATACGTTGGCCCAAGAGTTTATCAAGGAATTAAGTAAATTAGATTATCAACGAGAGTAAAGTGAAAATTATTATCTACCTCGTATTATCTCGTGTCTTGGATATTTCGGTCTAATACATAAGTAAACGGGGTGTACATACAATTTGGATGAAATTGTTGATAAAAATTTAACAAGTGTGCTTTTACACAGCCGAAATAATGACATCTGGGAATCTTTTTTTTTTTTTTGAAAAATCTCTCCGCACGAACGATCTTTCTCAATTGTTCTAAAATTTATACATTTATTTTAAAATAATTAAAATTTTATATTCTTTTTGTTTTGTACAGGTATATTTTTATATTTTCAAACGAAACTATTCTGTATATTTTTCTTCCATTCACTCTCTTGAGGGAACTTAAAAAATTCGTCACGCATAGAATTAATTATATATTTTCTTTCTAAAACAAGGGGCGACGAAGAAAAATATTTTCAAATGTAACGCGATCCAATTCGATTTATTAATCGCAAAATAATTTCGATGCCGCATTCACGATCCATCCATATGAAATTCGTAAAAGGGAGTCTCGCAATGCTTTTCAACTATTTAACAGAGGCATTCCATGAAAATGAACTCTGCGATTTATTTATCCAATATAGTGATGTATTTTGTTTATCCAATAAATTTATCGTTGCGCAATATAGATACGTTTCGAGAGTTTGAAACATACAAAGAGCGTTGAATTTCATGGAAATGCATTTGATCGATAAAATCCAGCCCTCTGTTTCTTTCTTTTTTCCCCTTTCTCTCTCTCTCTCTTTCTCTCTCTCTCCCTTTATCCTCATTGTTTGTTTCTTTCGTTTACGGAGGGAAAAAAAGGGCTAATAACGGAGCGTACTTTCACACTGGACAAAGTAAAAGTTTTTCTTCTCTCCCGTCCATATTGTTGCACTATATATATATCTGCCGCAAAAAGAACGAATATTTAATCACTTTTCTCGATCTTAGCCATACATCAAAGATGAACGCGAGATATACATTTGTTCAAAGAGATACGTCCGCAGAGAGGAAGGGAGAGCAGACAATGCGAAATCTGTAATATTGGAACGCAAGCAGCCACTTTTATTACGCCATCTTTCCATTCTCGAATGACGACACGTAATAGAAACGTATAGTTGAAATTTGACGGTTTATAATCTCGTTTGGGATCGAGATTGGGGAAGGGAGCGATAAGTTAAAATTGATCGATCTGTGTGATGGATTAAACGAATCGTTGGCAGATCTTCTGGTTTTGAACAATATTTAATCTTAATTGAAGTTCCTGGCTACTTTAGTTATCCTTTATCGCTCAACTGTTTAGAAACGTCCCGGTGGAAGGCTCGGTGGCCGCGTTAAAAAGATAAAATTTGCATCGGCGCGTTCAAGAAGCATTGGAATAATGAATAGAAATGAAACATAAAACGTGCCAGGGCGGAAGTTGGCCGAAACTTTTTCTTTGCATGGAATTATAAGTTTTAAGCACGATGTTTAAGTTTCATAAAACTGTTCAAAGATTTCGAGCTAAAAAACTAAAATATTGGAACTCGACGAAGAGCAGGGGGGGGAGAAGAGCTACAACTGTGGATAATTCGATGGTTTGCGGTTGTTTCGGATCGGGTAAATCTAC
>NW_006263875.1:187665-192624 GCF_000469605.1 Apis dorsata | reverse complement strand
TTTTTTTTTTTCGTCCAAATGAAACGAAACTAAAACGAACAAAAGTTAATTTATCGAACTATAATCGAAAATACGAATGGTATCAGAGTTTTCTATCATCGGGATCGAATTAATAATATTAGAAATTTATTTCGCACATTATAAACGCTTTTGTGCATAATGAATTTGGCAATAAAACAATTCTTTCGATTAATATATAATTGAAAGAATTATAGAAGATACATATAACCTATAATTTTTCATCTCAATAATATTATTAGTTGGTAAATGATTGTGTAAAAATCTGATACATATCTGATACATGAATTCTATTAAAATTACTATATGTATGTAATATCGAATAGCGAAATAATGATGCCATTATGACAAGTAGGTTGTAACGTTACGACTAACGATATATATTAGAAAGAAATCCTTGATTGCTTTTCATTGATGTAGATGCATTATTTATTATTATCTTTTTACCTTCTTTAATGAAGTTAGTAACAATGTACCATCTTGATTATATATTTTCGTGCATGACAAAAAATACAATCTGGAATATTCAAAAAAAGAAAATATATATTATCGATTTAAGTGGAAAATTTTATGATTCTAACGTGAAATAAGATGGAAGGAAATTGTTAAAAATATCTAACATTTGAATTTGTACAAATACAATCAAACCGAGAACACCATTCCATTTTATTCCTTTTTAAAAAGTAATTCCCATTCCTCACACATGACCCTTGACGAAACCAGTATGAAGACGTGGAAACACGAACGCACAAAGAGAGAGAAAGAGAAAAAGGAAAGACAGAGAGAGTGTGTGTACTAGACAGATAAAGAGCAAAAGGGACTAGGAAGAGAGGAGGAAGCCAAGAGAGGGATAATAGGAGTGAGAGAGAGTGAGAGAAAGACAGTACGAAAGGCAGGGAGAGACAGCGGGTGGCTCGATCGATCCAGAAACACCGTGTGTAAACTACCAAGCATAATCAAATTCCTTTTAGCTTCAATCCTCGCATACCAGTTCAAAGTGGCACTGTTTTCATTCAGACCGACTGAATCGAGCAAAAACGTATTTTCTTACATTAAAGGAAATGACTTTAGCCGCGAAGTGGCCTTCAAATTGCGCGCGCTAATTAGCAACCTCGTTAATTGCGGTTATTTACTATTAATTTTTGATTTTCAGAATACATACGATTTTTGCCAGATAAATAAAAATCTTATTTATTTGACGATAAGCTTTCGAGCACCATTAGAAATTTAATCGTTATCACTGAGATTATGAAATTATAAATTGAATTTTTGCGAATTGCACGAAATTTCAATATTATTACAGTATAGATAAACATATTTGAAAATGTTTATTCAATAGAAATAAAATTAATTATTTCTAATAATTTTTGAAAAATTTTTAAAGAAAAATTATATAAAAACCAATGGTCATAAAAAGTTATCGAAAGAGAGATGAAAATACTCGATCAATTAGCCTAGTTTCATATTGCATTGTTCATGTCGATCTGTATATGACTCAATGAAATATAGATCGGAACTTTTGGGTCACCCTATATTTCCTGAAAGCGCGCCATTGCCCCATCTACTACCGCGTGCTCCAGGGTTTAATCTAACAATGATTTATGCTTCACAGTGGCTCTCATACTTATTGATTTAAACCTGTCACAAGCGCTAAAATTAATCCTGTTCGTATTTCCCTCTCCGACAAGTGTTACATATTTTCCCCCCTCTTTTTATTGATATTTTCTCTCATACGTTTTTCCCTACCTTTATTTTTTTTCCTTTTTTTTTTTATCTACTACATACACCAGGAATTCACATTTGTCTATCTTTTGTCGATGTAAATCTTCCCTAACCATAAAACTCGAATGACGTCCCTTTGTTGAATTCTCGGTAGCCGGTTCAAAGCGAAAGAAAAACGAAGAAACAATTCGAGCCGGGCGGAGGTGGAAAGAATTTGATTTGGAAGCACGCTCGAAATCTAAACTTTTCACAGTGAGATTCGTGGTCGGATAACAACGTGACTTCCAAAGTAATGGCCTCCCAGTGCGGTTTACAAGCAAAGATTGAGCGTCACTAAAACCAACACGCTACATATTCCACTCTACGATTGTATTCCTCCCCACCTTCGCGCTCTTTCTCCCTACCACTCTCGTTCATGAATGTATTATGTACGCTCGGCGAATATGTCAACTGCAGCATTGCATATTTATACGGTGACTCCCGGATTTTTTCTTCCCGTATATAATATTTCGTTTTTAACATTGTTTCACAATTATCAATTCGATCAAACAACAATTTCACACGTTTCATCTTGTCATTTCGAGCGATCGATTTTATCGATATACGTGATAATTGCACAAATTCGCGTCTTAATGATACACGCCATGTTTGGATACACGACTATTGTTCGGGACTATTCGGAATCATTCGGGGCCGATCGTTTCCAATGGGTGGGGATGGCCAATGACCATATAAATGGACAAATTCGTGGTCATTTATATGTATATTACTGTACTTCCTTCATCTGATGGCTGGTTTGCTATCGTCCGAGGAATATTTCCTAACGTCTATTTTAATTCAACTTACAAAAGACTACTTAAGAAGTTGAGTGAAAGACAAGAGATAAAGGAGGTGGCGGGCAGAAGATGAGATTACCTAGATAGATAGAAAGTTTCGCAGCTACGATAATAATATCGCTAGCATGCTTGGATGCTATACAAGTCGTTTATTACGTTTAATGTAATAAATTTCGTCGGTAAATGGACGTGGGTATGAGTCGCATTACACGGAAAAGTATTAAGGGCCCTGTTCGTGTCGTACTGATATCGTTATTAAAACGATGCGCGCGTTTCGATGTGCTCTCGAAATAAACAAATCGAACAACATACATTATTGATCGCGCGCCCGGTTAAAATTAATACGCGCGGTAAAACAATTTCGAGAGTTATTTATTATTTTTTGCCGGTCAAATTAATCAAAACGGGTGGACAATTTCAGCCCCGGCACGGGATGACTTTTGCTGTAAAATTTAATTGAATTCAGAGTTACAAATAATTTATGAATAGTAATGCGAAATTTATGTCGAACCCCGGTGCAATAATCGGACGATGGAGCGATATAAAAATAATTTAACGCTCGCCACGTGTAAAATAGATTTCGATAAAAAAGCATAGATATCAGATATAAATTTTGAAACTCGCCTAACATGATTATATTTATTCCTAAATATAAATTATGTAAAAGTAAAACGAAAAAAGAATTTAAAATCGATGGTTATTGATTAAATAACTCGTAAAAGGAGCAATAGAAAGAAAGGAAAAAATAACATTTTCTGATATACTCACTAGAAATTCATTAACAATTCCTTGTCGAGCTACAAACATCATTTGGACCTTTGCCATAAAACATTCTTCTCGAATCGTCTACCCTATCTTTTCGCTGATTTAGCAGTTAACTGTGAACCCTTTTCATCCCGTCCCCTATTAGTTGTTAATCCCAGCCAAGAATTGAATTAATCCATCTAGTCTTTTAATAATCATTCGAAGACATGAAATCGCGAAACAAGACCAAAATCTGTCCATTTAACGGATGTTGCCAAAATATTGTTATAACATGTTTTATCCACCAATAATAGATGAATTTGTCAATTGAAATAGCCCCTGAAATAAAAACAACTTTTGTCAATTCTCATTCTTTCACCAGCAAAGAAGAACAATTTTCTAAGATCAATTTTCTCTTCAATTTTTCTTTTTATCGTTTCTTAAATCGATAAATGCACGATAAAATAGAAGAATTGGCGCAATAAAAATTTTAATCGAATACATTCATATTACAATTACTCTGTCTGTGAGCATGATATTTGAACTACGATAATATCGGACTATTATTCACGATACGATAAAATTGGAGAAGAAGAATGGATTAATACGATAGAAACATGATCGGATATTACAGTTTGCCAGGTCGTCCGATTTCGCTGAAATTGATGGGTTATCGGTGTATTTAGGGTGGCAGCGAAATCCCCATAGCAACGTTTGAATACATTTCCACGTGATTCCATGCACACTGTCCGTGTCACGAGTTTAGGGTTAAATCTGTGCCTGTATCTGTGCCAACTATTGCACTATCTTCTGGCACATTGTTGTCCCTGCACATGTGCATCGCTCTCTGTTTCCTTCACCCCATACACCCTCCGTCTCTTTCTCCCCTTTGACCCCTTTAATCCCACCACCGCCTTGTCTCTCCCTAACTCTCACCCTCCAGTAATGGTCGACTCTTCCTGGTTCTCCCTTTTCCAGATACACATCTCGGTTGTGTGCAGTCAAGGGGAAATGCTTCTAGGTATGGAGTCTCGCCTCATCTTTTAAATGCAAAATGTTAATCAAATTTTAAAGGTGTAAATGTTCTTTAATTATTGCTTTGTCCACAAACGAAATAACGTTATTTGTTTTGATCGTTTGCGGTTACTTACCACTTTCTAATATTTTTTTTTAGTTTTCCTTGGGTGTATAATCTTATTTCAACGAATAAACATGAAGGTGTAATAAAGAGTTGTAGGAGGAAAGTCGTGGATCCACGGCTGTTTCTCACCAGAAAATATTTTAATATTTCAAGATACTATAAACTCCTCCCAAGATGTAATTTCTTTGGTATACTCCTTCTTTGGAAGTAAAAGTTTACGCCTCAAACAATACGTTCGCTTTGTTAAATTGAATTTTGCAATTGCATATCTCTAAGAGATATTAATTTAAAATAATAATTTAAAATAATACGTACTTGAACATTCCACGTTTCCATACTATGAGATTTATCGAAACAGCCATTGACCTATTAATAATACGTAACTTAATCCTTTTGTCCAGAAATCAATGCGTCCTGTCGCATTTGTTTTGATTAAACATTTAAATAGATCATAGACGAAATTTATAATATTTGTATATGTGAGCTCGAATCATTATG
>NW_006263875.1:185926-187354 GCF_000469605.1 Apis dorsata | reverse complement strand
ATATATATATATATATATATGTAATGATTAATAATGTAAAAATTAAAAAAAATCTTCTAAAGAATTGTGAATTTTATATTTTAAATAAATTTTCTATCTTCTATCGAATCGATGGCAGAGAAGAATCGATCAATCATCGATTTGCACAACGTTAGCCCTTCGACTATCTCGAAAATCTTTGATCGAGGCTCTCCCTCGTTATCCAAAATTTACACTCGGCTAATTGCATTTCGCGTAAGTGCTCGGTCGGGAAGACGATTGAAAAGTAAGAGATTACCAATTTGGCGAAACTTCGTTTGGGCGGGACAAGTTTAAAACTACATTTAAATATTTAAATAGAATCGAGTTGCGAGTTGAACTCCTGCCATCAGTTTCACTACCAGGTTTAACGTGATTACAAAGTTGCCACGGTTTACTCGGTCTCCGGGAACAACGAACCACCGAATATAATACGCGAATAATCAGGCGTAATTCCTCGTGTCTTGTAACAAACGATTATAAGCCGAAGGAATTGTGGCAAAAACAAAAAGGAGGGTGGGGGAGAATTTAATTAAAACGATATCTCCGTGTTAACGAAATCAATAGGGGGTGAAGAGCAATAAGGGGCAAGTGGGAGTCCGAAAAGTCAATAGAACGTGGAGGGAACCCTGTGGAGGAAATCACGGCAATAAATACATGGAAGAGACGAGTGGGACAAAGGAGGGGATGGGAAACGTTCATGTCGGAAGATTTTTCTTTGTGCTACGCGTGCTACCTCTCGGTTACACAATTCTTCTTCATCGTTTTTCGCGTGTCCCTGCGATTAAGACGGAAGGTTTGTTTTCAGAGTCGTGCTCGAAGGGTGGAAAACAGGAGAGAGAGAGAAAGAGAGAAAGAGGGTCAGTATCGGGGGCTCGACGAGGACAGAGCAATAGGAGAATATGGTGAAAAGAAAAGAGAAAGATTTTCCCTGAAACTGAAAATGGGAGAGCACGTACGTGACTGATAGACCAGAGAGGGAAAGAAAATCCACGGGCAAACGTATTAACAGTGATGGGAACGATATACCTTCTAACTAGGTTTATGGAACTATTGCAAAAATTAAAAAATTCATTTTTACATTCATGAATTTAATGATCCAGTATGTGAAATGTTTTTCTATTTTAATATATGAAAATATTAAACTACTATTAATATAAATATCATCTACATTTGATCAAATCTTTCGATTGCTAAATTAATTTCGTGTAACAGAGCGAGAAGAGAAAACGAGTTAGTAAGTAAAGTAGCAAAGATTGTACAAACAGGGGAGCAAATAAGTGACTAAAGGTGAGAAGTAAAAAAAGAGGAGAGGCAATGTTGAAAGCCAAAAGAAGAAGAGATATAGAGATGGGAAAAGAAAAGATTGAGAATGGGATGTAAACGAGGGACGAGAAAGACGAGCAATAG
>NW_006263875.1:183333-185691 GCF_000469605.1 Apis dorsata | reverse complement strand
AGAGGGGGGGGGGAAAAAAAAGGAAAAGAAGAGTAAAGAAAGAAGTGAAGTGGCGGGATTGAAGGAGGGTATGGATGAGCACGGAGTTAAAAGATGAAAGTATAACAGGAACTATAGGACTTC
Source organism: Apis dorsata (assembly GCF_000469605.1). NCBI lineage: Eukaryota > Metazoa > Arthropoda > Insecta > Hymenoptera > Apidae > Apis > Apis dorsata. The sequence goes on along the minus strand of NW_006263875.1, from coordinate 185,568 downwards.
CAAACTAAATAGAATGTTATATTATGGCATAGATAAATAAATGAATTTAAATTTTGTTTTCAATTATGATTAAATGAAATAAAAAGATTATTTATATAAATAAATAAATTATAAAATGTATCCTCCGTATTGAGATAAAAAAGAAAAATATTATCAAATTTAGTTCCATTGAAACGTTCAACATTTTATAGCTAACTCGACTGGCAGTTGAAGTGCAAGGGGTTAAAACCCGGCCATTTTACTTGGCTCAAGGCTCTTTTCGCCGCGGGTTAACGGATTTACTCGCAGAGCCACTGGTTCAAGTGCATCTCACAATTGCCCCTCGTTGAATCTCAATTCTTTCCGGACGATTCGATTTGCCGCTAACGAATCTTGTAGTTATATAAGTTAATTGCGGAGAAACATCGTGGACAAGCGGTTGATGTTAATTAAATAAATATAACAATATATTTCGTATTATATAAATAAATTACGTTTACATTCTGACTGTTTTATAACCTCAAATTGTTTATACTCGTATTTATTAAATGATCAAGTTTTTATTCGCGTTCTCTGTTTTTTATTGTTCGAGCTTACCTCGTATCTTTGTCCAAAAGTCGTGAACCGATGAAAAGTGCTAATACTTAGCATGTTTACATTTCTTAATTGATTTATGCACATTCAACGTCCCAGTAATAAATTTCACACCAATGTTTGGTGTGACTCATTACGAATATTATTCGATCTTGGAGATAAACGAAATGCGCAAATTGCATTTATTACTGTCATTTATTACACCATCATGTAAAAAATTGTAATTATGTTTGAATATTATTCTATTTTGAATTTGAAAAATTTTTACTTTTTTTAAATTCATTCTTCTATATTTTAAATTTTAACGGGAAGCAATAACTTACAGTTGAATTAAATTCCACAAATCACCAGGTCCAAAAGTTAGGTCAAACTTTGTGAAAATGACGTCGCCGCTGGCATCAACGGACAATTAAATTATCGCTGAAGCGGAGTAGGTAACGATGCACTCGAGGTACAACATAAACCACGAGTTACGTTGGCTGGATTATGTGTATACATAACGAGCACATAGGTATTTTAGCTTTATACACGACAAGTAGATCTATGTACGTAGAGGATGGGTCAGATTACGAGTTTAAGTAGCGCTGAGACTTGACCGTGTCTCCACCTGTCGATGAAAGGTCGGTAAAATAATATCGAAAATGGAACAGACTGGTAAGAAAGATACCTACTTCCTCCTGAGTCAATAGAAAATCTTCAAAGTAAATTCCATTGAAATTGATTATCTTCTTTTTTATTTTTGTTTTTCTTAATATCTTATTTTTAATTTGACCTGTAATTTAATTAACAATATAGAAATATTATTTTAACATGACTGGAAATTTTAAAGAAAAACAAAGAAAAGTTGTATTTTGAGAAAGATAAATCATGATAAAACATGTCGATAACTTTTTGTTCTACTTTTAAAAATATAATACATGTACAAAAGTTTTGCAAAGAGATAGGTATGTATTTATAAAATCTGTAAAACTTTAAAGAAAAAATTTAGTTAATAAGAAAGAAGATTGCTTAAATGATAAGTTAATGATATAACGCGGATAACAATTCATTTTCGATATGCGATTATTTTTATCCATGATAAAAAAAGTCAATTCAATTCGAAAAATCATTTAATAATTTATCTATTTTAAAATTATTCTTCATATTCTTCTTTAAAAAATTTTTTTTATTTTACTTTTTTATCGGATATGTAAAAAATATAATGTATTTGTAAAAAAAATATCGACATAAAAAATAAAACAAAAAATACTTATCTGATTGCAGGATGAAGTGCTGACAATATCTGAAAAGGTTGTGGTGCGTGTTCATGATCTCGTTACGTGGTTATCGCCTGCATTGGAATGGTCATGGGGTCGGGAAGTATCTTACCCACCGACCCCAACGTCGTCTCCGGAGAATAGCCCGTTAAGGTATGAGATACCTCAACCGCAGGTGCTCACCGATCCTGGCATTGATTTTTCGGACGTCGATAAGCAACAGAAGGAGTACGAAAGCAATCACAACACGCGAAAATCGGACTATAGTTCTCAAACGAAAGTGGTGGTGCTCTCGTATCCCAGGTATTGCCGATATCGAGCACTCTTACGTAGGCTCGAAGGCGCCGAACCGTCCTGGCTTTGCTCATCCATAGCAGCCGCACTGGGTGGATTCACCGCCACACCG
>NW_006263875.1:180441-183002 GCF_000469605.1 Apis dorsata | reverse complement strand
AGGATACTCTTCTGTAGAGATACCTTTGACTATCCGGATCTTGAAACTCACGAACTCCTCTGCAATCATTTAGGTAGGTTAGGTTACCAACTGAAATTTATTTTTCTTTTTACATCGATGACGAAATAGAAGTAGAAAAAACTTGATAAAACAGATTTAATCAAAATCTATTTATATAAAATACTTTTCGTTGCGTAAAATGTTTACTTAATATATAATTAAATAATAAGTATTTTATATGATATATTAATAATCATTAATTAATTAATTATTAGATATTTTATTATTTACCGACCGAGATTACCATGTGTTCGCAACAGACAATTACATTGCATAGTCTAGAGAGCCATTTAAAAAACAATAGAACGTATCGGGTAAGGCTAGCGGGAAGAACGTTAGTATAAGGTTGTGTTTCTTCATTGGAAAAATATTTTGTAACTATAACGATGACAAAGCATATTAACACTTCTATTAGCATATATACATCCGTCTTCAAATATGTATATAATTCGATGTGTCAGGATTTATAAAAATTTTAATAGTGAATGTGATAGTATAGTGTGACATATGAATCGTTTATCGATTCATTTGCTAGATATTTATTTTGATACAAAGCACAATGTCCATAATAATGAAGATACAAGAAAATAAGATTGTGTATTTTAAATTAGTTGGTAGGTATTCTATTTTTCTTTGTGCTTCGTACAAAGGAAAAATTGTTGGTTAACTTTTCGGGCGGGATTTATATTGAAATGTGACACGTGCACGTGGAATAGATTTGGAAATTTAAGTAGAAATGATACATAATTTTGTATTAAGCTACATTGTATGATAAATATTATGTGATAAGTGTTAAATAAATTTGAAAAGCGATGAGGGGATCCTAGTGATTAAAAATAAAGAATGTTTTAACTTTTATTAGATTGTTAGATATTTAGTATGATAATTAGGACCATATAATTTAGCTAATTGCTTAATAATGTAAAGAAATATAAATATAAATTGCAATTTACGAATAACAATTTTTATATTTCGAAATTAATTTTTATCATTTAATTATTAAATCATTACATTAATATATGTTATGATTTAAATTACTAATTAATAAAATATGTATGTATACAACTTATTATATTGATTTATTTGTTTTAATTTTTTAAAATTTAATATCAGATAATGAAAATGATGATATTTAATGAAAAATGATATTTTTTCATAGAGTCATTTTTCGATAAATTTTCAAATTTCGAATCATGTTATCGTATTAAAAATCTTTTAGGTACAGTGAAAAATAAAATCGTATAAGACGATAATATTTTGTCATTTAATCCGAATGATTATTATTTACGCTGTAAAAAAACAAATAATGAGATTTTTTTATCCGATATCAATGAAAATATCGTTTTATTATTATTATATTTATATTGAACATATATTGAACATTCGTTTCTCGTCAATATAGAAATCTAAATATGTATATGTGTTTATTTTTGTTTTTATATTTACGTTTTATTTTCATTTCAAGATTGAAAGCAAAGTGAAATATTTTTCAGCACCAAAATTGAAAGGAAGGCCGAGGAGGAAACGTAAAAAGCGCAGCGCATCGCCCGGTGAATCGAGTAATGAAAGTGAAGCTTCCGTTGCATCCACGTCGAAAAGTGCCCCAGCGAGTTCGAACGTTATGATACCGAGCGTTGGTAGACCACCTTCGTCGGTAGTACGGCGAAGCGAGCGGAAGACCAGCGCGGAGGAAAAGAAATTCATAACGGACGTGCAGAATTTCATGAACTCGCGGGGTACGCCTGTCGGAAAGATGCCACTGCTGGGCTACAGGCAGAGTCAGTATCTGTGTGATGTCTTTTTTTTTTTTTAACAATTGGCGGAAATTTGTATAATCTATCCTTAATTATATTTTCACATATGTAAATGTTGATCCATATGTAATTAAATTAAAACAGTGATTGGTACTGTTCGAAGCTGATCTACAGCAGTGTTTCCTTTTGACAAATCTTACGTACGATAAATATTTACCAAAATATACAAAACCTATTGAACTAATGAGATTCTTTTGCTTACAGTCGATCTCTTCCTGTTTTATACGAAAGTGCAAATGCTTGGTGGTTATGATTCCGTCAGCGCTGGTCGACTGTGGAAGAATATCTACGACGATATAGGTGGTAATACAGGATCTACCAGCGCAGCGACTATCACTCGACGGCATTACGAAAGGTAAAGTATACGAATGAAAAATCTGTCGTTGATTAACGATGAAGTCGGATAATCGTCTATAGAATCTTTTGTAACGAACAGGTTATTGTTACCATATGAGAGGTATCAAAGAGGTGAAGAAGAAAAAATTAGACTGACACACGGAAGACGAAGTAAAAGTAGCAGTGTATCCGAAGAATCCGAGGACATTAAGCAAGAAACGAACGATTCATATCCATCGGATACGCCTCCCCCTGTAGAAACGAGTCTTACCACTACAAGCCCTCCTTTACAATCAATCGTATCGACAGCGGTAAGTATTATTAAGATCGTTCGATACATTCAATATTTAT
>NW_006263875.1:180331-180395 GCF_000469605.1 Apis dorsata | reverse complement strand
GCTAATATTACATATATCAATATTACATAAAATATTTACGTTCGTATAACATAATTATTATTTA
>NW_006263875.1:165701-180324 GCF_000469605.1 Apis dorsata | reverse complement strand
CCTTTGTAGCCGTTCCTGTCGAATGAAAAACCCAAAACAGAGACTGGAAAGACATCGTCTCTACGTAGTGTAAGAGTGAAACCAGAACGTCTGAAATCATTAAATACCATGATTGCCAATAGTACACCATCACCCAGCCAGCAAACCAGCCAACTGCCAAGTCCACCACCTTCTTCTAATACATCAATTTCAACGCCGAGTAGTACACCTTCTACCACACCCACGAATGGTACTGGAAGTCAAAGCGTGTTAGAGAGGCAGCTAAACAGCCCTCTTATATCGCAACAAGTTCCACCGTCGTGTTCGCCACCTGGTCTTCCGGTAACCACAGTGGTGACGAATGCCTCTACGGTTGTTACGTTGACGCCGCCGCCCGAGAAGGATATGAAAGAGATCAAATTAGATCCCAAGCAAACCAGCTTGTTGGCGCAGGGCAAGGAGAACATCCCGTTGTTCGGTGAAAAGTCAATTTTTGCGGAGAAGGCAATAGTGCCTCCCAGATCGCCTGAGGTGATCGATCTTGAAACGGAAAGCGACACGAGTAGGGATAAAATAATCATTCCCAGCTTCAAGAAGCGCAAACTCGAAATACTCCGCGAAGGTGGACTCGAGGTCACTGCCGTTGACTTGGATACGCGACCGAGCGTTATTCAAAACAATTCTCCTGCGCCAGCAACGATGAAATCGGAAGAAAAGCCACCGATATCGTATCCTCTTCCAGTCACACCCAATTCCATTCCCAAATTGATTTCCGTTACTGTGACACCTGACATAGGGCATATGTTAACATCCCCTCAAGAACATCAGCAGCATCATCATCAAGCACGGTTACCAACGCCGACAAAACAACATCCTGCTCACTACAATAATAACAACAACATCACAATGAACAACAATAATATGGTGAACAGTCGTGTAATAAATCTTGGCACTTCTAACAACGCCGCGTTGCTACAATTGTACGCAAACGCCAACGTCCCACCACCGGCGTCGTCGGGGTTGCATCAAGCAAATCATCGTTTCGTGCCGCCAACTGTTCCTAACGGTAGGATATTTCCGCCCAAGGTGACACAGTCGAGGTCGATATTCGCACACAACGAAAAGACGGTTTATGGAGATCCAAAAGAAATTCCTATCCCTCCAAAATATCGTCCCTCGCTGCATCGTTTGCAGCCGCATCCGATGTATAGTAATAACGATCCCGTTTACGGCGGGGTTCTCGACTTAACGCAAAAATCTAACAAGCCGACGTACCCGAGGCCGAGCTTAGAAATAGTGAAAGTACCTGTAGTGCCGAGGCCTAATCCATTAAACTTGGAGATGAGGAACTCGTCCACGCTTAAAGAAAAACCAACAGATTGTTCGAAACGAAGTACCTTCCCTGGTTATCAGAATGTACTCGACAGTCGAACCATGGCTTCGAATAATTTAGAAATTACAATCGTAAATCCTAAGCAAAAGAGTAATCACCTATGTACATCGGCTCCTGTCCGCGTACCGAGTCCATCTAGAAATAATTCAATACCTATGCAAAGAAGACAGCAATTGAACGGCAAGTATATGACAAGGAGTGAACCAATTTCACCTTATACACCTAGGAAACCGAGTCATCCTGTTATACCGAATGTACCTAATCTAAATCATCTAAATAGTGGAAATTATACTAGGATGGCTACGATCCAACAACAAAATACGATCGATAGGAGAAAAAACTTAGAGATAGGCGGTAAGGAGCAGCATCACCAGCATCAACATCATCAGCATCACCAACACCAGCAGCATCATCTTCATCAACAGCAACATTTACATCCTCATCCTCATCCTCATCAACATCAACAGCATCAGCATCAGCAACAACAGCATCAACAGCATCAACAGCATCAACAACATCAACAACATCAGCACCAACATCACCAACATCAGCAGCAACAGCGTCGAATCAGCGAGGGCGATAAATCATTAATCGCTCAACAACATCAGCAGCAGCACCAGCAGCAGCAGCAGCAACAACAGCAGCAGCAGCAGCAGCAGCAACAGCAACAACAGCAACAACAACAGGAACCAAGGCAAACCGAAGCTGGAAGAAGACACAGTGTTCCAAGTATACCTTCTGGTTTCGTACCTGCAGTGCCGCAAAACAATCCAGCTTACCTTCCGCAACTGCCAAATACGCCCGGCAAGTTCCTACCGATTTTAGACCCCATGTACTATTCCGCATTCTATAATGGTTTATTCCCCCCGCCGATTCCGCCCACGGCTGCAACGTCGTTTTTACCGCCGGAATTTAGTGCATACTATAAAGAATTACTTGCTTCCTCGCAACCAAGACTGGGGATGGCGGGGCAGCACCAGCCGGCTGCTCCAACGTCTAAGTAGGCAAAATGGGATCTCATGTAGGGTTTCCGATGTGTAGCGAACGTCGGTTTCATTTCTAAGGACAAAGATCCGTCGGATTCCTCGCTTCGAATTCTATTTTCATTGAAATTACTCGGGAGGACTTCCTCGTATGTGTCAATAAATAAAGACATTCAAGCGGAAAAAAAAAAAATTAATCAATGATAGGGGAAAAAAAAAAAAATGTGTATTTAAGTTATCGTTTAAGGATTTTTCGATGATCATTTAAATATACTGTATTTGAATACCATTCTAAATATTCTAATGAAGGTAGGGTGGAGACAGAAGTTTTTTCGTTCGAATTAATAAAAAGAAGTGACTATCAACGTTCGAACGTGGACGAATAAAAATATAATGGATACAGTAAACTAGGTGTGTACATGCATATATCATGCAATAAATTAGGTAATAATTTTTATATGTAACAATAATAACGAGATAACTTCATTGTAAATGGAAATCGATGAAACGATGTTTCGGTCTTATTTTAATTTTTATATATATAATAAATAATCGAGAGAATATTCGATATTAATTAAGGGGGAAAAAAAAAACGAGCGTACTAAAACACTGTGATAACGATTAAAAAAAAAAAAAACGGGGGAAAATTGTATATTAATTAAAGGGGAAAAAAAAAACGAGCGTACTAAAACACTGTGATAACGATTAAAAAAAAAAAAAAGGAAAAAAAAGAGAAATGCTGAAACTCATATTAGGAACGAATGAATGCAGTTGACTCTTTTTCATACGATAATACGATTTTTTTTTCTACGTTTATTCTTCGCAAAGTTTAAGTGTAATAACTACTGCAAGTGTCGAGTGTTAGGAATATCTAATAAATCAAGAAGTTCGAGTACTAGTTTTATTTTCTTTTTTCATTATTTTATATATTGTTTTTTTTGTAAAATGTACATTTTTCGAGAGATTAATAATTTGATTGTTCATCATAAGTCCGAATTCCTTTATTTCGAACGTGCGATGTGATAACTAAATAAATATATAAATAATTATAAAGAAATATATATATAAAATATATATATATATATATATACATATACATATATATAAATATATATACGTATACACGTATACGTGTATATGCGAGATCTTTAAACCGACGGATCGTCAAGAATGTATAATTGTTTATTGTATAACGACAAATCTTACGTAGTAACGATCGCGAGAACCCTATTCTACTGTGTAAGTTTAGACAATTTTCATTGTATTGACACATACATACCAATCACCACACATACACACAACACTGATCTGTAGTCAACTCTAACAAATAAGTGCACGTAAGCGATGATTATAGCAACGAGATAATGTACATAATGTATATAATCACGTATTCGTTAAGCTAGATAAATTCCCTGCATTATATCTTTCAACATTACGTAAGAGCGTTAAGATTTAGTAAATGTACAGGCTGTCTTATTTGTGTGGCCAACGATAGTCGTATCGCTACATATATACATATTTATGTATATATTCTTATTAGGGTGCAACGCAATATTTTACAGAATAATTCTAGAAAATTTCTTGTACATTAAACATATACGGAAGAAAAAAAAAAAAAAGAAGAAAGAAATGAATGAAAATAAGCGCGGATAATAAAAATCTTTTCATTTTCATCGACGTATATATATATATATATGTGTATATATATATATATATGCTCGCAAATATACAAACAGAGAGAAATAGAAAAGAGAACATGCGATTCGTACATTGGTTTCAATTAAAATAGCACCATCGCATAATTGACTGATTAAATAAACGCGATCGCTGCCGAGGAACGATCGAACATCGCGGGCCACCAACGTTTTGAAGAACGGAAGAATAAAAAGAAGTACCGATGGTATATCCATGTTAAATGTAGACATATTGATAGAATTTGTTCGTTTTAGGATACTCTGATAAAGGAAAAAAAAAAATAACAAAAAATAAACAATATCAGATTAACATTAAAAAAACATTCGTAACCCTAAAACGTACAAGAATGTAAATGGTCCTCACCGGACTATTCTAGCAAAAAAAAAAAAAAAAAAAATCAGATTTCTATATCGATGTCTTTCAACAATAAGTTGTTCATGTTTGGAAGTTCTTTTACGAAACAAGAGCGAAATGATGAACGTCGTTGCAACTTAGGATCGCGGTTTTTCGAAAGGTCTTCGAGTTAAGCCCGACGTATTGAAAATCATATAAAGTTTTTATTTCTTTTTGTTTCAATTTGATAATCATAATGCAAAAAGGAGCATGAATTATTTCTTTTTTTTTTTTTTTTCTCTCATGAATAATTGATGAATAATTTTTTTTTTTATGAGATATGCCTCGAGATGCTTCTCTTGTTCCAATGGTGCTATGTTGCGAAGTATTTCTAAAAAAAAATCTTAGTTTTTTTTTTCTTTTTTGAAAATTTATTAAGGAAAAATCGTCGGGAACCAACGAGATCGTTGACGTATTGTGAAAGAAATACGATCTAAGACAGACCTTCTTCACGTCCAAGTCTGATAAACCGTATTCGAAGGTAAAAAGACTTCTGATTTCAATGTGTGAGTGTATATCAAAAATAGATACGTTATTGTTGCGATTCAATATAAATTCCGCGAAATTAATTAAACAATAACTGAAAACAAAGAATGGAAGAAATAATATGACGAAGAGGAAAATTTTCTTTTTCTCGTAATAAAGATTAAAATAAAGAAAGAAAAAAAAAGAAAAGAGGAAGGGCTTGTACGAGAATACGTGCCATAAAACTGCTTAGATAGTGACTTTCAAAATCGAACGATAACGACGATCGTTTGTATGTGCTTTTAACGAGCCCTTTATCAATTAGAGAGACTATAAGATTGTAGAAGAAAGTTTAAAGGAAAAAAAGGAAGTGCAAAATTCCATATGGAAGATTTTATGTAATTAATTTCTGTTTTGTTACCGTGGTTGTTTTAATCTCGAATTATAGTGCGTGAGCGTTAAAGAAGAAATTGAAAGAATGTGCGTATGTATGTGAAACAAAGAAAAAAAGAAGATAAAGAATGAGAGATATCGAATCCGCGCGATCAGACGTGAATGTATGAATGAGAACACAGAGAGAAAATTAGAGAATGATTAATATTCAAAAAAAAAAAAAGAAAGTCTATGTTCGTTTTTTTGTTTTTCTTTTTGCGAGTTTTTTTCTTCATTTTGTATACTTAGCAGTGACTTTTTAGCGTAACCCTCGTTTCCCAATTTAATAATAATTATTATTACGATACAAATATTTTTTATTATATGGGCATTTCAGTTCCTAAATTGGAAATAAAATATCTACTACGAATGATTTCAGTTATTGATAAGGCTCAAGTAAGTGAATATGATTCCCTTCAAAAATTATATAATATTTGAAAATTTTAATTTAAAACTTCAAAATTTTTATTTGAATTTATAAAATAAAAGAATTTTAACCTTGAATATTATTGAAAGATGCCTGCTTTGATTCAATGCATAAAAAGTATTGCTCCATTATTTCAACCATAATGTTTATAAGTGATAAAAAAAAAAAAAAGGTAAGTATTATTAAAAATACGATATTAATTATGTATATTTTAAATATAGAAATTACGTACCTAAAATATATAGAAGGATAAAAAAAAATGTATTAAAAAATATTTTAAAAGTAAGAATACCTTCGATTTATGAACCTCGAATGCATCCTATACATAGTGCTATGAACTCCACGAAACAATCAAAATAAGAAGAAAAAGACATGCGGAATGTACAAGCATGTGCCGCGAAATTTAAAATCTCTTTACGGTGGCTATAAACTGATAACCTGTTTAACCAGTTCGGTAATAGTAAACGTAGAACGTTTCGTCTCACAAAATCTCGTTTCTACTTTATTTTTCCTACTGATTATTTTTACTTGGTATATATCTTCTTTCTATCTTATTATATTTCACGATAAATTTCAAAGAAATAATCTTTTTCTTTCAATTATGTCCTTTTTACTAAAAATAAAGTATTATATCTTTTTATTAATAAGACTAAATTTATGCAAAAAATTAAAAGAAAAAGTTAACGTACATACCTCTTTTAAAAAATATAGCGGCAATAAAAACTTTTTCGTCGTGAAACATAAATTTATCGATCATTTTGCTTATTTAATCTGAATATTAATTATCGCACGTCGGCATAAAGGTTAGTCTCACGATCGAAACTCGCAGTAACGCTGCTGGCAACCTTGTTACAAACATACCTAGACGAACACAGATACGTATAGATTGTACACGTAGCGAATAGAACAAGGTATGTAGTAGGATGGAATTGTGTTTACCTCTCCAACCCCCGACGACAATCGGCAAATACACTTCGATGTAGGATTGTCGTGCACCACCGCATACCAAACTATCTTTGTGTACGTAATGCACTAGCATAAATCTGCATTCAGAGACGAAATTCTCGAAAATTCGTATTTGGGCTTCACGAAAATTTAGTATTATATAACTTAATTCCACTTCGATTCGTTATTTGTTCGTGATGAATTTTATCTTTCGACTATCACAATTTCTTCGATACTCCCGCCAAATGATTCGGTTGTAGATGGCGTTGTTGCAACAGTACTTATTGAGTGTTCATAAATTAAGAAAGATCTAATCTAATGACGCTTTTACAATGGAACAGACATAAAAATTTTTTAAAGTTTTATTAAGAGTAATTTATATGTAGATTCTAATTTAATATATCTTTTAAACAATCTTTAAAAATTAAAAGAAGTAAATTTTAATAGATTAAAACAGTAAATTAAATTGAAATACAATAGTGTCCAAATTAATTACGAATCCTGAAATGAAAATATCTCGCACGTTACTTACTTTTCAAGTAAATATCAAATCCTCCTTGAAAACGTATCTTTAATGGCATCGTAAAAAACAATTTTATTTAAATTATATTAATTATATATTTTTATTTTAGAAAATAATTTTCATTATCTTTATATATTGACGAAACAGTATCGATTTTTACAAAATTTCATAAAAATATTATCGATACTGTTTACATAGAAATGAATATACTATAAAAAAGAAATACCCTGAAAAAAATAGAATTATAGAATAAATTGTAAATGAACGAATAATGATTATTGCACTTCTCAGTCGGTAATAATGCATAAAGCGATTCGTCGTGTGCACTGGTATCGATCGAGAGAACAGGCGCAAAAGATTATATAGACGTAGATGGAGGTGCGGGGTTTCTTGGACGCGGTTGAACATCATTGCGGTGACGAGCATGTCACATCTTCACGTTTCGTGCGAAGCAGAGAATGCACGTAACCGGCGCAAAGCTTTCTTCCGCCCGGTTCTCGTGAACACTTCACCTACCAGACAATAGTTTACCGTATCGACCTATTCTCCCTCCTTTTTCCTCGTACGTGGCTTCTCCCTCCGTGACTCGTTCTCATCTACCTCCTCATGCCACCCCGCCCTAACCAACCACGAACTTGCTCTTCTGGCCTTCCCTTCGTGCCTTTCCGTAGATTCAACTTGTTTCTGTGTGCCATGAACTCCAAAGCTTCCGAGTCCACTTAGGAACAGCTGCGAACAGTCCACGAGAAGAGTTGCTACCTTTCTAACTTTCCTTTCATATTTTTAAAAGCTCGATATTCCACATATCACGACGATCAGCCTTCCTATTTTTCTATTATCCTATAATTTATCGTTTCATAGAATTAATTTTGTTTCTATTATTAATTTAACTTCACTTTGTAATTTCAATCGAAATACAAGGATGATAATTAAAACGATCCTTAACTCTTATATATTCATAAACTAATTTTTATATTTTGCGTACATCTTCCTATATCCTACGATAAAACAAAAGAATTAAATTTTTTTTTAACGTACTAATTTTCATTAATATTAGTTGCATTAAAAAAAAAAAAGAATTTTCTTACTCATACATTCGCTATATTATAGATAATTATTGAAACTACTTTCAAATCTAATGGATGTTAATTTGCTCAAGATCGAGCGCGACTCGTAGACTTCCCTCCGCCGAGGTTTCCGAAGGTCGAGATTTGTTCCAAAGTTTGTATGAATGAAACTTATCCTAATATCTCCGTGAACAGCGTGCGGCTTTCTTCGGACAGTTCTGGCCGAGGAGGAGTGTCGACCAAAAGTGCAGAAAGTCCACGGGAGAGAGAGCACGTGCGAGCAAGGATTGGGTTTGTGTTTCAACTCGTCCGAATCGTTTCAGCTAGGGTCAGTGGAACGTGCTTGTGTACGAACTGTCCGCAACTGTCATTCACCTCGTGGCGAGCCACGCGTTCGCGGCAGATATTTCCGTACGGTTTGCGGGAAAAAGTTATCACCGAGACGGGGAAAAAATCGAAATGCCACGTCGGATGAGTTTTCGCGGCTTGAGAACTTCTCTTTCATTAGTGACACGGGGAAGGGATATTGGAATGAAAAAAGGAAGAGAGGAAAAAAAGAAATTCTTTTCCACCTCTACGTAATCGGAGAACATTAACAATCTTTATGCAGATTTTTAAATTTCCCTCTTTTTGTACGCCTTTCTGTTCTAATGATCCAAAGTGTATAAATAAAATTTGAAAGATCGCTACTTATCCCCGTTTCAAACTTTCTCGACGTATCATTCGCAATTTGCATTTGAAAACTTTCCTGCATTTTATCCTAAACACTCGACGAATGATATATATATATATACAAATAAGCAACCTACGAAAACTACATACGAATATCCGTTTTCACGCTATTATCGCATAACGATGCCAACATTTATCTCGAAAAGCTCTTTGCATTTGATGCAAGGAGGGAAAAAAAAAGAAAGAAAAGAGGAAAATAGAAGAAAAAGAAATTGACACTTGTTCGAATAGATTCCATTCGCGGTCATTCAGAGACGCACATTACACGTGTATCGCTCATTGAGCTTTCGCGTGAAAAGATATATGCCTCGTTAACGAAGCACGGCTGTTTAAAGCTGTTTCCCGTATAGTCGCGTGGCTCTTCGTTCGGCGACACGTCAACTGTTACTGAAGGCGACTTTTCATCGTCCTCGGGATATAAAAGGCGGCCATACTGACCCCGAATCCGCGGGTTATCGAATCGTGCCTTCACCAACAGATAGGCATCGAGATGCGTACTGACGTACAGTGTGCGAGCGTTGTTCGCGTGACAACGAGTCAAGCGTACTCTTACTCCCGTGGTTTTCTCGCCTGACAACCGCGACCTTCGAACGTTTATCGGTCGAAAAACTTTCTTCGTGATTTCGCCTCGCTTTCGAGTGAGAAGTCTCTCCTCTCGTCACACACAGTGAGTGATTTTATTCCTCGAGGAGATCTCAATGGATCGTGGCAAGAGCCGAGTGGAAATAATGGACGATGATGGAAGATGGAAAGAATGGAACTGAGCGGTATATTTTTGTCAGGTATGCTTCAAGTTACATAAATAGTGAGATTTCGAATTTTTCAATATTACTTTGCGAATATATTTAATGTTCGACTGGTTTTAAGTTTTAAGTAAGTTTGATTCGTTTGCAATGATTGTTGATTCGTTTGAATGAAGAGAGGGGGGGGGGGGGAAAGAAAAAAGAAAAAGAAAGGCGGTATCAAAGAACAAATCACGAGAATTCTGGTTATCCGTGGATAATTATTACAGAGTCGAAACTTCTGCTTTCTCCAAATTTCCTATCCATCTACCATTCGATCGTGTTTCCCATTCGAATTCATGTCAGTTGATAATAGCAACAAATATCTCGAGCTACGATTCAGCCTCGTAAAATTTTAGAAAGTGCTCCGGTCCGCATAACTTCCGGCCTCGTGAGCTAATCTTCTCCGTTTTCTGGTAGTTGGACGTGGTGGTGAGGTAGGTCGGCATAGTTTCCCGTTGATGCCGCCTTTCTATTCGAACGACTCGCCGGGGAACAAGGAAGCATAACGCGCGCCGGCTGCCGCGACGCCAGACGCGGCTGCATTCACGAAAAGGATGGAAAAATGAACGCGCGTTGCTTAGAAACGTAAATGCAGTTAAGTTCTGCCTGGATGCGCCCGACAGTTCTCAATATTCTCGATGCGAAACACGAGGCTACATTATACCGCTAACGATACCTTTTATGGAAGACAAGAATACTTTTAACTGACTTTTATTTATAGAGAGAGAGAGAGAGAGAGAGAAAAAAAACCTTTAAAAATCGAAGAACTTAAAAAAAAAGAAAAAGAAATAAAATAAATTTACTGAAATAAACTTCAACTTCGAACCACTTTACCAATCAAAGGAACGAAGTATCATATAACTTCGCTATAAAAAAAGAAAATTAATAAAAATAA
This sequence comes from Apis dorsata, assembly GCF_000469605.1. Taxonomy (NCBI): domain Eukaryota; kingdom Metazoa; phylum Arthropoda; class Insecta; order Hymenoptera; family Apidae; genus Apis; species Apis dorsata. Next base: position 169,610 of record NW_006263875.1, on the reverse strand, counting down.
AGAATGATGAATACGTGAAATCGAGTCGAAAAAGAAAGCTATCTTAAACGTAAACCGCATGAAAGTGGCGGTTTGAAGGTTAGCAGGCCTCCTGGCGTCGCATCACCGCCTAATAGAATGACTGGTCGTCTGACCACCATAACCTCGCCGACCCATCGACCCCAGCTATACGTTCCTGGGATAAACGCAGAGAGTAAGAGGCGGAGGAGGAGGAGGAGGAGGAGGAGGAGGAGGAGGTGGAGAAAGGTGCAGAAGGAGGAAGAGGGTGGGCAGGGTCGAGGGTGAACCCCTTATTGATTTTTAGGGTGACACTGTCAACCGGCGAGTGTTGAGTCCCCCCTCGACGGGAGGGACTTTGAAACGACCGAGGAGTGAGAAAAAAATGTGGCGGCCGCTGCGCCATTGCACGCGCGAAAAACATCCCTCCTCCGGTGTTTTCTCCTCCTCTAATTATAACGATAAATGATCGCACGATCGACCGAGATTTCGGTGAAACGGGAGATCTCGATTCGTTATTATCGCCGATCGTGTAACCATCCGCTAGAGTCGCGAAACATTTTTTCCCGTGTCGTGTAAAAGTGGCGAGTGCGACGTCGGCGGCGGCGGCGGTGACAGAAAAGAGTAACTGTGGCGAGGCGCAGTCCCGTTGCGGTCGGGGGTTCGGCTCTCGGCGCAGGGCCGTACGCATCCGTGGGCGACACTCCACGTGGAACAGCTGCCTCCTTGCGTCGTCTTGCATGTTTTACACCAACGTCTCGGCCAACACTCGGATCGTGGTTTAGTTCCCGTGAAACGATCGACGCGACGGTGGACAAAATCACGGCCGTTCCACACACTTTTTTCCCTCCCCCCTTCGTTAACAATCCGGTCAATTTTATTTATTTTGTTTATTTATTTTTTCCTTTCCCCTCCCCTCTCTCCCCTTCGCTCCCCTCAATTCGTATCACGGGTGTAGAGTGAGTCGTCGTCCATGAATGGGAAACGAGTGAAACGCGTGATGTGTTTTCCCGTGATCGTTTTTTCGTGCTCCTACGGTATCCGCGTGTGTGTTCTTTGTGCGCCACGTTTTCTTGGTTGCCTGTGCCGCCGCATGTAGAGAAAGTAACGAGTCGTAACTTTCGAGTGTTCGTGAAACGGTGCGCTAATAGGAGGATTACGGAAACACGGCGATGTGTTTCTTTGTCGCGCGTCAGTTTCTAGTTTGCCGCATAAGGGGGAGAGGATTGGATTCGAAAATCGAAGGGAGGAAGTGTGAGAAATAGTCGAGAGCGGGAGAGAGAAAGACGGAGAAAGAGAGAGAGAGAGAGAGAGGGAGAGAGTTGGTGTCGACGCGCGTTGGCCTATGCTCCCGCTTCTGTGTGCGATTCTTTTTTCCCACCTACGTATCTTGTCCGGTTTGCTTCTTCGATGCGAAACAAGGCACCGGCTTATGCTGTTTACAAATCAACGCGATTTACGTTGTTGCACGTAAACGTAACGTGTACACGGAGCGTTACTCGCATGCAACAGGCGACACCGCGTTGCCAAAGTTTCCTCTTGATTAATCGATCGGAAATTACAACCGATCCGAGTATTTACAAGGATACGAATTAATCGCGGTAAACGCGGCACGGATATCAAGAGAATCGAAGAAACGAAGCGTAGAGAAGCGTGACGCATTGGCGTAGAGCCGGCAAGGACAGTCGCGTCTAGGGAAAAATCGGGTGAAAAGTTTCGGGTGCACGCGCAAGGAATATCACAGCGGTGTAATTACGCGAAGGTAGCGCGCGGCTTAGAATCAATACGAACGGATTACTTTACGACGACGGTTTAACCGGGATCGAGAGAAAGCGTGAAGACGTGTACACGGAAACACACGCGTGTTAACCGGCCGAGATATTTTTCGACTGGTACGGTAAAGGTACGGGGCGAACGGCGGAGAAAAGAGGAGCACGGAGCTACGTGTGCCTTCATGGGGTGTGCTTTCAGTGTGTTTGGGCGGGGTGTGAGGCAGACGTTGCTGCCGCGTCGACTCATGCAGCCGGTCTGTTAAAAATGGCAGCGTCGTCCGATTTTCACGTATGGAATAACAATTGTTGGCTACGGCCGAGGAAGAAATCCAGTTGACATCCGGGCGCGGGCAGTTAGGAGTGGATAGTGAGTACCGAACACGTGGTCCGTGAGGGAGCAGCTAGTCTAATTCACTACTAGGTGCGTGTGTCGACTAGCTACACTCCTGGCGCACGTGCGTACGTGTGTTTCTTCGAGTCGTCGCGTACGGTGCACGTGTGAGTGACAAATGCGAGTGAAAGTGTCGGAGACTAGTGACTTTTTTTCTTATCGTCACGCGTTCCTCACAGACTTCTTGTATTTTCATTCGCGAAAGCTGTCTTGACACTTGAAACTTGACGTTTCGAAGCGTCTGTGTCGATACTGTCGCGTTCTTCGAGTGTTTACCATGTAAGTTCGTCGTTTCGTTTTCATTGATAAAAATCGATGGAGTGCTCGTATGTTGGACGAAAGACCGATTCTTTTTTATAATTCGATAAATTATTACGATTCGTTCGATGTGAATTAACGCGTGAATTAAAAGCTGGATAAATACAAATTCGAATGCTGTGGCGCCACCTGCGCGCTACGTCCCTGACGAGGGTCGTCTGTTGACTCTAGTGGTGTTTATTCGCGCTTGCCTCTTCTCTCTCTCTTACACTGAGTCATTTGTGTTTGGACGGTCGTGAATTTTTCTGCAATGTGACGGCAAAATGAATGAAGATTAGCGTGATGTCGGACCTGTGCACGCGCCTAAAAGTGGGTGCGCGCCTGGATCTCGACTGGAAAGCTGGTGGAACGTCTTGAAACACGTCGAAAATCAGCGTGAAAATGCCGGCAACGCGACCGTACAGGTGCCCATTGTTATCCTTTGCTTTCACGTTTTTCGATAAGACGATGTGTCGACAGACTGCGAATTCAGATTCTTGAAGAGTATCGTAATTCGTGCTTTGTGTACTTCAAGTGGCCTCGTCACAGTGGGACTCGTGAAACGCGTTCTAACCACGACATAGGTTAGGTTACCGGCACATAACCTTAAAGATATTCCAATTAATATTGGAATTATTCTATACGTAGGAATTGAAACGTAACGTTCTTGTGACCTCTTTTAATTGAGAATAAAGTGTGTCGACGAGGATTGACAATTTTCATCAAGTGCTGACTCCTACATAGTGGGTGATCGGTGCAATGGAATGAGCTGGGTGATCATAAGACAATGAAGGCCAATGGGACAAACAATGGTGATTTTCTTTTGTTACTTAGTTTCTTTAAATCTTTTTGAACATAATATATCCTATATTACTTTATATGTAAGCATCGATATGCATAGCATTCTATTAAAGTTGTTTACATTATGTTGACATGTTATCTATACATTAATGAGTCGTATACTATTATTTAAAAGAATTATTATATCAAATATAGATAAAATATGAATAGAATAACAATATTAGTTACTTAGATTATATAGAAATAAGCTTAAAAGTTAAAAAAATTCTTAAAAGCTTCGCGCACTATATAATAAGTAAAGTATTACAAAGATATTGCTCATATGAATATGCCCAATATTTAAAATTGAAACTTGAGCATCGAATAGACTCTCAAATAGCACTAGCTTCCTTGTTACATCACCGTAAATACTATTTTAACATTAATTCCTGTTTCTTTTGAATCGGAGTACCTTGTTACCCTAAAAACTAATATCTACCGATACGTACATCACTGTCCATCCAATATATAGCGTACATTCCTCTATTTCCTCAAGATTATATCAATCAATTCAATATAGAGGACGAATGTAAAAAAAAAATGTTTACATTTCCAGGCTGTAGCCGCCTAAACACGCCATTGGCAGCCACTACCACACTGGAGGATCCGGGA
>NW_006263875.1:162570-165593 GCF_000469605.1 Apis dorsata | reverse complement strand
CAGCCTCTTGGAAGGGCCCGCCGCCCGGCTCGGAGGCATCGCCCTTTACACCCAACTCCGTTGGCCAGGGTGGTGGCCCTGGCTCCGGTCCTTACAACAATACAGGTGGTCCACCGAGTAATGCGGCCTTCCAAGGTCCAAGCCCTTTCCCCGGTGGCGCTGGTAGTCCAGCCGGGGCGCCTCCTTATCAAGGACCACCCCCTGGTTCCGCGACCCCTCAGTATACTGCCTCACCAGCGCCTAGCGGCTCCTCGACACCTGGCCCTGGACCACCGCCCAACTCGTCGGGCTTCCCACCGCCACCCAATAATTCCGGGCCCCCGTATAATGGGCCCGGGCCGAGTCCATTCGGCTCGCCATCTGGCGGGCCACCGCAATTCGTCGGTCGACCCGGTTCCTCGGGGCCGCCGTTCGTACCTCCGGGAGCGGGGAATCCTCACTTCCCTTCGCATGGTCAACCGTTTGGTGGACCCCAATACGGTATGCCACCTGGAAGCCCGTTTGGACCTGGTCACCCGATGACAGGGCCTATCGGGCCTGGACATCCAGCGATGATGGGACCCGGTGGACCCGTCGACAGGATGGACCAAGGGTGAGTCTTGTCGATTTTCTCTCTCGTCGGCGCGTTGCTTATCAATCGAGACGTAGATAAAATCAACATAGTTTGATAACAAGTATTTTAAAATAATACGATTTCTTTGATCGATAAGTAACGCGATTTATCATTGAATTTAGCAAGTAACGTGTTTCTTATTGAATATTTGATAATGCATGCTGATCGTTTGTTTGGTAAATGGAACTTGGGTTCCTGGTAGAAGGAAGAACAGTGTTGTATCGAACAGTGATATATGGGGAGGGTATTGAAAGAAATAGTCTTGAATTTAAAATGCAATTGCTTGAACGCGATATCATCGACGGACTTTCGAAGGGTTTAAAGGCTTCTTTCGTTCGTCGAAAAGTCGTCACCCTTAACGTGTAAAACATAAGAGTAACGCGTGTCTGACGCAAGTCGGGCTTGCTAACATTCCTAGATAACGCGGTCCGCAGGTAACCGCTATTATTTATCACTCGTCTCCCGGTTAGTCCGCATTCTTCCTGACAATCCAGCTTCAGCTGGGCTACGTTCTTACGCCCTTAAAAATTTCCTCGATCGTTCGCTAATCGACGATCATTCCTTCCTTTCGAACTCGTTTTCGAAATCGATGTAAGCCTCGGATATTCGATATACATGGCATGTAGGGATTGTCCACGTTACGTATCAGCGGAAAAGTTATAAATAGGGAACAAAAGTAGCAATTATTTTTACGGAGAATAGTTCCCTCTTTCGTTCTTATTTTTCAATAGAATAGAGGAAAACGCTAATCATCGCATAGCATAATTTATAATTAATTTTATAATGCGTGCACACTTCAGATTTTGAATTATTATTATTTTTTTTATTACTATAAAATAGATTTAACTATAATATTATAAACGAAGTTGAGATTTCAACTTCATATTATCAATCGTTCAATAAATTGAACGATTATTTTCATAAATCTCCGTCTTTTTCCATCTTCTTTCTTCATGACTCGAAGGAAAAAGCGTTTCTTCGGGCTGAGAAGCACTGAGCTTTCTCTAAAACTCGATTTTATCAAAATGAAATCGGAGATAAATATTTTCCCTAGCACTGATTGCCAAAATTTTTTCCCGATCGTTGCCAAAAACACTGCGGGAACATATTGTTGTTAAGTATCCTTTTTGCAAAGAGAGTTAAGCCGGATCGCCTTTGCAGACGAAACCTGTAATGAACGGCGCCAGCATCGAGTCCGCTCGGTGCTAAACTTGGCAGCGGTGTCAGTGATTCACTATCTATGATCTAGATTATCGATACGATGAGAAAAAATACTCTCGTTATCGATATACACGCACATTCTCTCTCTCTCTCTCTCCCTCTCTCTCGAAAAGAACATTTCTCTCGTTCGTGGAGAAACGAGTACGCGTACGGAAAATTACCTTCGTAGTATACTCGGTTACTATAATTTATACAAGGGTGATGTGGAGAACGCGCGTAAACCAGTTTTTCGAATAGTTTTCTAGCAGACATCTCCAGGGGCGTGACTCGATCGGTCACTAAAATCGAGCGAGGGCGACTGTGAACGCATTATTCGAATTTCCTTGCACCTTGGATAATTTTGAAACTGGAGTTTCGAAAAAAAAAAAAAAAAAAAAAATAAAGAAACTAGCGTAGTAATAAGTTCTACGAGATAAGTAATTGAAGGAAATTTTTGAACAGCGCGAATCATCTCACGTCTTTCTCTCTTTCTCTCTCTGTCTCTCTCTTTCTGTTCGAACGTAGCGTGCGTGGGCACGCGTGAATTCCTCACGCGTGTATTTACACGTTCGAGTTTACAAGTGCCTTAAATCTCCGTAAACGTGTTGAATCGGATCTGAGTAAATGGAGAAAGAATAAGAAGGTGAATATATTACTGTTAATTTTTGAATTTCGTTTCGTTTAGAATATTTTAAAAGAAATCGAAACTTAGATTATAAACGCATCGATCGATATAAATATAAAATCGATAAAATCGATGTCTTGGGAATTTTACTTACTCTATTTCGTTTTTTGGAAACACGATCGACGAGGAAATCGGTTTCTCACAAAGTTCGAAGAGCCAGTTGATAATTGATATCATGATTATTAAGACATAATATAGGAAGTTCGTTCCAGGTTTTCATTTCAGGACACGCGTATAAACAACCGGTTTCGTTTAATCGAGGATTTGTAAAACGGGGCAATGATAAGATCGCGGATCGGGATCTCCTAATATGAATTTTAATTTCTGTCAAGGTTTAATTAACCCTCCCTCGGCTAACCCTATAATTTCCTCGACGTTGAATAATTGTCTACCTGTCGCAACTTCTGGTTCGCACTTCTTCTTCCGTTTTCAACCCTTCTTTCGCGATCTATAGCAGCGACGAAATTGCAGCAAGATAAATTAACGAGAATGAAGTGGACTTCGCCTCAATCTCTATCCTCCTCG
>NW_006263875.1:162181-162532 GCF_000469605.1 Apis dorsata | reverse complement strand
TTTTTCTCTCTCTCTCTCTCTCTCTCTCTCTCTCTCTTCCTTTTTATTATTGTTTCTGTCTGTCTGGTAACCAGGGGATATGTTGTATCGTATTCGAGAGGTAGAATAGAGATTCTTGGTTGGGATTGTACCGCGGGAGGTGACGCTATACTTTTGTAGGAGGTAGTACGCGACCCACCTCCCCTGTTCTCCCTAAACCCTCCTAGCCACCCCGTGTTACGGAGGGCGGGTGAACCAACGAGTGGAGGTAGTGTGGGGAGGAGGGGGAGGGGGAGGGGAGACATCAGGGTGGTACGAAGGTTCTCATATTTCCTGTATATTAATTTTTTACGATATCTCACCCTAGGCCTC
>NW_006263875.1:161240-162169 GCF_000469605.1 Apis dorsata | reverse complement strand
TTTTTTTTTTTTTTTTTTTTTTTTTTCATTTCCTTATTACATCCACATTGCATCTCTCGCAATGTACCTCGAAAGGATAAAGTCTTTCTCTCTCTCTCTCTTGAGAGAGCAAAGTCAACGATAAAATTCGATGCAACTATTGGATCGATAGAACGTGTATCAAGGATGCATTTCAAAAAAATCAAGATACCATTGATGCAACGTAACTTCGCTGAATTTGAACAATTTCCATTGATCTCGTAGATAGATTCATCGTATCGAATTCGATCGAATCGAATTAAAAAGAAAGGAAAGAAATCAGAAAAAAATATTTCATATTTCTCGATATCGATGAAATTTGAATTTTAATTTCGAAAAATTTAGTTAGAAAGAAAGAAAGAAAGATCGAATCAATTTTCCATTTCTCTCTCTCTCTCTCTCTCTCTTTGAAAAACTTTTGTTTGAGAACCACTCGAGCTCCCTTCCCTCTCCTGCTCTTCCTTGCTCCTCGAGTTTGGGTTGGAAGAGGGATGGGGCTGAGAGGTGCAGGGGGGGCGGGCATGGCAGGGGCAGAGTAACGGTGGTCGGGGAGAGGCGAGGAGGGGGAGAGGAGGGGAGAGGAGGAGGGGGGTCTATAGGTAGTGTAGGTAGAAAAGCGAGGAGATGGGGTGGCGATCCGACGTGGTCCGGGCCCGGCAAGCTCCGCTCCTCGCGCGTCCTCGCCACCACCGTTTACACTTTCGCGTGTAAAAGGAATCTTGGGATCGGGATCTCTCGGCGTGCGTTTTCGTCTCACCCGTTTGTCTCAGGTCGTGGTCGAATCGCGGTTCCACGCGATGCTCCGCTCTCCGCTTGCCCGAGCCATTTGTGAAAACAGAGCAACAGAAATTCGTATCGCTTTATACCGGCCGCAACGAGGGTTTGTTTATACCGCCACGGGGCGCATAATT
>NW_006263875.1:159147-161161 GCF_000469605.1 Apis dorsata | reverse complement strand
GCACGGGGACGGGGAGTTTCTTCGATCTTTCCTATTACGAGTTCTTTTTTTTTTTTTTCCATATACGATGTGTATATAAGATGGGGGACAGTCTTTGGATTCTGGAAATTAAGAGGAAAGTAAAAGTTTGTTGTAAAGAAATTATGGAAATATCGGTCGAGGGTTATTTTTTATTGGTCCCAATTTATCTAAAGCAAATTTTAATTGGTTGCAATGCACGTAAGATTGATTTTTTTTTGTTTCTTGTTTTAGTTTTTACGATCTGTACAGGGATTAGAGAGATTGTCGAGATTATTCGGTTTTTTGGAGTTATTTGCAAGAAATTTTTTGTTTATTATTTATCGATTATTTATATAAATATATTTCAAAAAGAGGAATCTTATATGATTTTGAGTATTTTGCGAATCTTTTCAAAGATATATCTGTCGTTGTGTTGCTTCGATCAAAATTTTATATCTTATTTTCGCGTTTCATGGATTTGAAAAATAGATACTAAGCGATGTTATGGTTCACTCGTTAATATATTGATGTGTTTATATAAATAATTAATAAATGACAGTCGCATGACAGAATTCAATAGTAATAGCATCGATAGCTTTTTGCGAATACGTTGGAAACTGGAATAGTCAAAATGGAGGAGAAAACAAGATTTCATCATATATTTATTTTAAATGATTAAAAAATGTGATGAAATTATTATTGGTTACGATATTTCGGTATTAAAATTTAAAGATTTGTAACATTCGAAATTAGTTCGATTTTTCAATGATTCGTATCACGTATCATTATAATAATGATATTATAATATATCGTTACACAAGTATGCCGTATGAGTCACGTACGAGTTAAATCGATCGAGATAACTCGTTCGGTTTCTTAAAAGTTAACCACTAATTATACAGTTTAGATCCTCTTGCATCGATCGATCTAATATCAGTAACGTTATTACACAAGTAAGATACAAGTTATAAATATGTTGTCATTATTAATAATGTACTGTAATAATTTTGCTAATGAAAATGAATTCGTGACGTGACGAAAAATTCCTCTTTTTTTTTTTCCACTTTATATCGATAAATTTATAATTTGTCAATTCAACTAATATCACGTTGAATATGACAAATTATTTTATAATAGAGTTTTAATATTTGTATAGAATTATTTTTTGATTATCGATACGGATGATTTATTATATTGAGTTGGAAGTTTAAAATTTGCCAAGAGGGGGGAGGGATCGTGCGAATTTTCGTATGATTCTGGTGGTCGATATTTTTGAAATTTTTGAAGTAATAGAATAATGGTAATAATAGAATTTATGCGTAACGTTTGTCGATGAAATTTGAGGAAATTATCGAGAAGTTATATTATATATAATGAAAAGAATTGACGAAGACTTCGAAATGAATGCAATTAACTCTCGAAAATGCGTAATTTACGTAGAAGCTACGTCACATTTACGACTAGTTCCACACACAATGCCCATCGAATTCACCACCTGTCGGTTAGAAAATATTATTATTAATTAATTCTCGATCAATTTGCTATAACAATTGCACGATATTTAATATCTCTGGAAACAAGAAAGAGAGAAAAGAAATATATAATTAACGAAACGGAAGAATAAATATAATAATTTTAAGACGAATATATTTTATCTATTTATAACTTAACGTAACGTATTTTGATTGTTATAATCGGAAAAAAAGAATTGTTAAATATAACAAAAAAATTTCTATCCAATATCGACAAATACAATATATTTTATAATCGATATTGATTTTTATCGATTGTCGCATCGTCCATGAAATATTAAATATTCTTACAATTTTTAAAATTTTAATTCGATTCTCGCTCGTATGATATGATCCTTCAGACTCGATGAAACAAAATTTATATCAATAATTCTCTTTTTGATTCGATATATAATTGAATTAATATATATATATATAAAAAAAAAAAAAATACGATTGAACAGGAGAATTAACGAATATTTTTTTTATAAAAAAAGAAAGAT
>NW_006263875.1:156251-158659 GCF_000469605.1 Apis dorsata | reverse complement strand
TATATATATATATATATATATATATATACGTATATATAAATTTTTCATTTCAATTAGAAATCGGATAGTTATTAACGATTAATAAGCGTTCTGTGAAATTAATGCGGGCGACACACCACTCTTTTCAAAGATTCATATTCTTTTCGTGCATTATTAGCTACGATGGCGGTGCACCGAGGAAAGAGATAGTATTGATTTTTACCGATATTTAGCCGTGGAATTATCCCCTCTCTCTATCTCTCTTTCTCTCTCTCTCTCTCTTTCTCTCTCTCCATGTCGCTTTTTCTTTCTTTTCCCAGCTCTTTCTCTCCTTACACCCGTCTGCTTCCTTTTGCCTCCACGATCTCCTCCCTTTTTCGTCTCAGCCCTCTCTAACTACCCCTCCTTTCATCTAGTTGCTTCACCCTTGTCCCCCTCGGGGCCACCCTCCCCGGGTGGCTGTGCGGCACCCTTCGCGAATCCTGAAGGAAACTAGGTGCCTGGAACAGAAAATCTGAATACCTATGACCCAGAAGAGCGTTTCTATGCTAAATAGATGTTGAATAACCGTAAGGAGAGACAGGGAGAGAGAGAGAGAGAGAGAGAAATTACCCTTCGATGAAACCATCCCCTTGTTCTAAATAATAATATTCGTAACACCGATGGAGCAAGGAATTTTCCAATTACAAGAGCCAGGGGGTGTGATTTCTTTCCTTCTTTTCTTTTATTTAAGTTTCTTTGTAATTTAATTACCCGACAATGGATGGCAGACGAAACAGATGTCTAAATAAATTGATTTAACAGTTACAATCGCGAAACCATCGATCCATCTTCGAAATATTGGATATTACATATTTTTATATTACCATAAATTGAAAGGAGGTATGGAGTTTTGGCAAAAAACGGGGCAATTATTTTATATCCTCGCTACATCAACAAACTAGTATATTCTCCTTTAACCTGGACATCAACAAGTTTTTCCCCTCCCTCAAGTTTCTCAAGAGGAGAAGAGCGTTATCGACTCGTTTCTTTAGCTATTCTTCTTCCCCTTTTAGTCAGGAAGCAAACCTCGTCCTTTTTTCGATACTCCTGGCGACCTCTGTCCGGCCTAAGTCGGAGGCGCGCGTAGCGGCGCGGTATCTTCCGGTATGGCAGCTCGGATACGTGCCGCCGAGGATTCCCCCTAATCGGCGCTGGTAAGGAAACAAACTCCGCACGAAGGAACTCCTCGTGTGGAGGGGAGTGTCTAATTTATAAGGGGCCGGGGCAAGAGGGGAGGAGATAGAGAGAAAGAGCGGCTCTTACTAAAATTCAAAAGTTTCTCGACCCAAGTTTACGATGCCGTCTAGCCGGCGCGTCGCTGAGATTCTCTCCGTCTCCTCGCCGTGTCGCCCCTCTCTCCTTTCTGACTCCGCTGTCCTTTCCTCTGGATTTGCCTCTTTTCCTTGTTTGTCGTTTGATTGTTAACTTGTTCGATTCGTTGTTTCTTCGAAAGGCTGTTTTTCAAAAATGACTTTGATTAGAGAGGAGATACGTGAATTTGTGAAAATCTATTCTTCGTTGAATAAGAAATCGTGTCGATTTGGCGATAATTTAATAGTAGAATTATGATTATGATCGTTGTAACATTTAATCTAGAGAAATGTATCCTGCAATTTATTAAAAATGATTAATTGTCTATAATTCTCGCGAAGAGAAAAATGACACGGCAAATAGATCACTTCTCAATTCTCCATTAATTCTCCAATATATTTTACCTTTGTTTCCCGATTGAGAGAAAATTAATTTGAAAGAAAGAATGGGGAAATGACCCCCTTAATGTTCTTTCGAGGATAATCCATTCCAAGTCAGGACGTTTACAACCGGACGTTTTCTTTATTGCTTATTTCTTCTATTATTCTATTATTCTGTTCTAACAGTTAAAACGAAAGTGCAAAAGATGGGCAAGAAATGGTTGGAAGAGGCATAATGGCGATGCTTTTCGTCACGGCCGTGTTACCTGGACACGAGGGCCCAGAATACATTGAGTGTCATAAACTGCCTTATCCCCGAGGGTGGGCAGGGTGCCTTAACGAGTTTTAATCCGGATAAGAAACGATTGGCACCCCGCAGACCGCGTGTAACGGTACACCGGCGTTAAATGTTGGGTATGGTCAGCGACCCACGGAGCAATCTACCCGGTGTGTTGTTGCTCGTTACATTAGAATGCGTCCAGCCTGCTATTCTTTATCCATCGACCGTGTAGTGTAACGACGATACGTTTCTTCGTTTTGAATACGCGTTCGTACGTACACAACGAGCTTCGATCAAAATTTATTACACCCCGATATTTTGTGTTCCAAAAATTGAGGCAAATTTTTATCTGGAATCGATTATTTATTTCACCCATTTGCTTCGTTTCTTGAAATATTAAATCTGAAGGAAATTTT
>NW_006263875.1:150648-155915 GCF_000469605.1 Apis dorsata | reverse complement strand
TTGGAAATATCTATGCCAAATATGGGTATAATTTTTATATATCGTTTTGAAAATTATTCTTGTATGGATTCAAAAATTGAATATTTTTGATTACGATTGATTGATTTGGTAAACGTTTCTTTCAGAAGTTTTTTACTTCCTGAAATTCGTGTTTCAATTATATAGATAAAGATTTCCACGTGTAGGTGAAGAATTTTAATTACGAATTGCGATTTTTTTGTTTTTTTTACCGTTGTTAATTATGATATTTATCCATTTCCGCCTCGAACGTGATTATCAGTTTCGCCGGTCAACTCGATTCAGGATAGTCAGCAAGTAGCCCTTCGATTGAGGATCTATGGAAATCGAGTGGATCAGTCATGCGTGAATAATATATTGAAATTCGCGTCTCGTTGTATCAAGCTATGTAATTCCAAAGCAACGTTGCTGTATGAATATTTAACGTTGACATTTATTTTCCTGGACGCCCACGATGATCCTGACCGACGTTTTTTTTTTTTTTCTCTCCTCATCCTGCTCTTCGATTCAATTTATCAGGGTACCTAGGAATTTCGAGAAACTTTATTTCCATAAAATTGGCGAATCGTATACCTCTTGTATAACAATTCTTAATTCTTGTTATTGTTTCATAATTTATTCGAAGATCGTATCGAGTTTTACGAAAAAAAAAAAAAACATGGAGAAAGTCTTCAGGCTTCGAAAGAGACAATTTTTCTTTTTTTTTGTTTTTTTCAAAGAGAAAATTTCAATTTTACAATTGTTTGGAAAGTATCGTGAAATAAGAGAGAAATATAATTAGAATTCGAGGTCCCTGGAAAAATATGTAATTAATTAGCGAATAATTTGAAGAATGAAGTAGTATAAAAATAGGAAAAAATAAAATTTGAACTTACTTTTCGTGCGAATAAACAATAACGTTGCTCTTGAAATTATAAAATCTTCCAAAATATCTTGCTCAACGATTCTTTTCCGCGACAAAAATTTCTAAAAGAAAAAAAAAAAAATAAAGAAAAAGAAAGATCGCGTAATTGTTAACGAAAGGCTCGAAACCTTCGTCGATTCGTGAAAACGTTCTTTGGTAATTTTGAAACAATAAGCCACGATGCAGCACATTTGTGGTGGTGCATCTGCATCGGTCTTCGAACGGTTTCTGCCCCTTACGTACCGGAGAATGAGTCACTCTCAATTCTTGGCACAATCGCACATCTGGTCATAGATTGTCCTCGTTCCTGGGGCTCACGGATGCTGTGGCCAGGCTGTCGTTTCCGATTGGAATAAACGTGCAGGCGACCAAACTGTAGGGGAAAAAAAAAAAAAGAAGAAGAAAAAAATATTGGTACAAACGTATGAAACATATTGGTCGCAGTGGATGCTAATGAGATCGTGCCAGAGTTGAATGATTCCCGTATTTGTTTGCAATTGATTTATTAAAAAATATTAGAAAATAAGTTTCGATCTAGTAAAAAAATCTAATAATATCTGTTTTGATTTATGCACAATAGTGATTAGTTACGATTAAAATATATCAGAGTTGAGAGATAATCTTTTAATATCCTTTTCTTGTTTTCGATTAGAAAATTCGTATAAAAATTCCCCAAGTAAAGTCGTTGTAGTAGACGATAATTCTTTAGTAATGGGGGAGGGAATATAATATGCAGAATAACGAAGAAGAATTTCATTAAGAAAGGTTAAATTTAAAAGATCTTTAATCAAATTTTTCCATTTGTCTATTCTCTTCGATAGTATTTCGTACATAAAACACGAATCTCCCTTTAAATCGCGACTTATTTAAGAATTAATAAAAGAAATTCGAAATTCTGAATCGCGGGGTATTTCGAAACAGAGAAGTAAAGAATTTTAGCATCGACAATATCGATCGAGCAGAAGAACTCTACTCGATATCCTAAATTTATATCACTCCGTTAATCCAATTATTCCAAATCTATTCTCCTCTCGACATAACACAAAACACATAAAACGAATCCAACTGTTACAAACAAATCAACAGAAGAGCTCCTGATATTCTAATTTTAATTTTTACAAATTTTCTCTATCACCTGATGTATCGATGTACTCCAATTTACTACTACTATCTACCAAATTTACAATCCATCCTTGCAAATTCCTTGCAAAATCTAGACAAAAATCTCGTCACGTTGCGTAAAAAAACGTGAAACGAATAATCCCGAATACACTTCTTTTAAACCGCTATGAAACAATTAATAAAAGAAAACGAGCCGCCCTTCCGCAACAGGAAGTTTCGAGTTTCTCTTCTCGGGAAATCATTATTTCGTCCGGGTTTGCACGTTTCCCGCCGTTCTCCGTTTCTTCGGCAATTTCCGCTTCTTTCTCGTGCGCCGCGAGCTACTCGATCCTTCTCATCGAAACCCGCCACCACCCCCTTTCCCTAACCGGCGAATGCGACGTGAGTCATTAGCGCAGGTCACGCTGTTATTAAAGACAATGAAGCAAACTTTATACGAGCGGGGGTACGGGGCCAATTACTTGGCAATTAGTCGACCGAGCAACAAGTGAGCATCGCCACCGACCTCTCTCTCTCTCTCTTTTTCTTTCTCTGTCTCTCCTTTCCACCCACCCTTTCTTCGTCTTCTGTTCGGACCACCTTCTCGTTCACGTCTTTCCTTCCATCGTCAGACCTTCGTCACGTTGCTCGAGAGATCGGTCTTCGATTCTATGTGCCTCGTGAAAGTTCAAATTTAAAGACCTTGAAAGATTAAAAGGAATATCTTTGCTGCGATTAAATAAGATTGAGTTTTGTTTGTTGAAGGAGTTTTCAATGATTTTCAGGAGGAGAGATGTATTTGTGTACGGGTTCCTTTGAGGTTTTTTTTAAATTTGGGATCGAACGAATTGAATTTTGTTTGGGATGTTGAGAAGAAGGAAATTAAATTGTTGCTTGATCCCTGAATGAAAATTGTGCAAAGTTTCATCGAAATCGTGGAAAGAAAAGTTACATGCGTCGTAAATACGATTCATAGATTCTCGAAAAATTAATATCCTCGAGAACTAGGAGAAAGAATACGAGAAGTTTTTTTATCTAACAACAACTTAATTCATTTTCCAAAATGATATTGTGTAAATTACAAAATATAAAGAAAAAAGAAGCATTTCAAATTATTTTGCAATCTGCGTTGTATATGTCTAGACACAAGAGTCCTAAAAGTTAAAAGGAATCATCCTTTTTGATTGCAGATCGAAAGAAAAAAAAAAGGAACCGATTTCTATCCGATCTACTGATTCACTCATTAACACGTCCGTAATTGGATATATCGTTTTTAAAAACATTTTCTGACCCGTTATAACTAGAATATCCATCCACCCCACACGTGTGCTCGTCCGTTTTCAAAATGGATTTTGAATATATCTCGGATATTTTCTATTTCTCGTCAATTCTCTCGTACACTTTTCCACGGTGTAATTAATATTCCATTCAATATACGCGCATTAAAATATTAATTACACACGCAGCAACATCTTTCCAAAAAATATCTATATTGGTATCTTGTAGTTTTCGATCCAACCAATGTTGCAACTGTATTTTTACAACTGTATTATTTTCCAACAACGAATAATCCCGACGAGTACAATTTTAAACAAACAATTCCCCCCCCTCGTCGCCTCCTCTCATTATTTATGACCACTAGACGGCTACATTAAAAATAATGATGTTGCACCACGGACGGACAGAACGAAAATCAATGAAGCAATTAAATTGATAAGTTTGCCTTGTTATATATTTCCATCCTTTTGTCGCAGCAATCAAACTATAAAATTATTTATTTATTTCGTAAACACGCACGCAGCCGTTTTGTCCAACCCCCCTCTTTTTCGGCCCGCGCGAACTTAGGATTTTAATTAACATTGTTAACTCGGCCGCTCGTCCATCGTTTTCGTTTTCACCGGCTGGTTAAAAATACCATCCCCGACTCTAATTATATAGCACTTGCAATTTCCCGATTTTTTCGAGAAATTTTCCGTGTATGTTCGCTCGTTTAAAATTTTCCTTATTATATCTCCTTGCTTTTTTTTTTTTTTGTCGTTCGAGTGGGAAGCGCGTACACCTTCATCCAAGAGCAAAATTTTACGCGTTTTCTCAATCGTCTCCGGGTTTCCATTCGTTTATAAATTATTTTTAATGAAGGAAATAGGGAAGATTCGCCATTTTCTTTCATTAAGAAGAAGAAACGTTAAAGACAGGATAATTTTTTCCAATTCTCTTCACTCTTTATAAAATTCTATTCCCCAAAGCAAACGTTTAATTTGAGACGATAATTTTGGCGGTAATCTGTCGCAAGATTCTTTCTTCCACCGATCTTTAAGACGTATCGATCCGAGTCCAGTTTAATTGATCCATATCGATAATCGTTTCCTGAGGACATTTTATATACGTTATTAGCGGTTGGCAATCTCGTGGCACGCGTTACGAATTCATTAAACTCGGTCGCAAGATATATTATTATCTCGCGCCTACCAGTTTTATCGGATGACGATACACACGAGGCTGCAAACCCGCGACAACCACTTAAAATCTTGTTCTCCGCGGCCCGTTCTTTAATTGCCGGCATTTTAATCGGTATACGTCATTCCGTTATTGCGGAACAAATTGCCGCATGATTGGCCGCCATTCCCCTCAAGAGAAATCTAACGTCTAAGAATATTCCGGGAATATATCTTTGTAAAAATATCCGCCATTTTGCATTTCTTAAAGCGTTGAAGCGTTGCTCGGAAGATCCCGTTTAAAGATTTTAAATAGAATAGAAAGGGAATAGATTTTCCTTTTTCTTTAATGCATAACTCGAAGGAATCGTAATGAAGTAAATTTTTCTTTTTCCTTTTTCTTTTTGGTGTTGAACCGATATCATTCTCGATAATTTCGATAGGATTGCTCTAAAAAAATATACGACAGTGTCCATTTTTTTTTGACTTTCTCTTCAAAAGAAATAGAAATTTAAAAAAATAGAAGCGAATAGAATTCGTTCTCGTGCATCCCTTGCCTAATCTCAAACTATTCCATAGAATGAAATAGCGCGTAATAATATTATTCGCGATGCAAAATAAAATAATCCATAAATAAAAATAAATATATATATATATATAAATAATATATAATAATAAATAATAAATAAATAAAATAAAAATAAATCCATGAATAAAAATGGCATCGATGATACGTCATCTTCGATCGCGTGATGCCAGATCCCTGCTCCATCTCCCTATCGCGACTTATTCCACGGAGCAAGAGGAGC
>NW_006263875.1:147836-148055 GCF_000469605.1 Apis dorsata | reverse complement strand
GGGCGTTTTTCAAATAATTACATCGAGCTGCGGTGGTGGTGGGTTGCCATGGTAACCGCAGTGCCTTCAGTATCCTACGACTGAAAGCAACCGGGCAACCGTGCGATGCAACCCGGTTCTCTCCCTTGGTTCGTACTTTGTGTCGGTTCTGAACGTCGGTTCCCTGGACCATTTGTGTTTCAACGTTCCGATGGAAGGAAGGAACCATGGGGGATCCAT
>NW_006263875.1:143083-147714 GCF_000469605.1 Apis dorsata | reverse complement strand
TTTTTTTTTTTTTTTTTGATCGTCGAAATGAATTTCGAGGAAAGTTTGTTATTAATGTATTATTATTATTATTATTATTTTCTCGCACTTTTTAAGCGAATCTCTCGTGTTATTCTTCATTCGTGTATAATGCCTTTAAATGATAATCCATTCTTCCTAACTCTCGTGTTTAATCCACTCTTGTAAATCATAATTTTTAATTCCATAAAAAATCGATTATAATTACGAGTTATCCACTTCTTTCTTTTCCTCTCTTTTCGAAGAATTTTCGAAGAGTAGTATAAGTGTTCTTAATATAATAAACGTTGTATATAGTGTACGTAAATATTTCGTTACGTGAATTTAAGCTTACTCATATTAATGAAAATATTGTCTAATAAAAATATAAGTGGAATGAAGAGGGGGCGTAGTTTTTATTCAAATTATTAGGAAAAATCGGTTAACAGCGTTTTAAGGATAATATCAATGTACCACGCACATCCACTTATCTATTCATCTACCCTCCCTTTATTTCGGTTATCTAATTCAATAGGTGACGTAGTTTCATTTGAATATGAGCAACCACGGACTCCTCTCCAATTACACTTGTCGTTAAGTCGTCCATTTCAAATTGCGTCACTCTAATTTCGACTGATTAGGATAATCCTCGCGACGGGGAACCGTTGTTATGGATAATAACAAGCCTATAAAACGATCTATGCATCCTCCTCCTATCCCTTACCCGGAGCAAACTATATATCTCTTTCTTCTCGTTTTTTTTTTTTTTTTTTTTCACCGAGGGGTGTAGAGAACTTCCACTTCATAAAGTTCCACCTACCGTGACCTTGACTTCCTGTTAAACTTCCAAGCAGAGCTTATTTCGCTTAGTTACGTGGCCACTCAGGAAATCTTACGACCACGCCACGATCGTAAATTCAACGAGTGGACGAGGTGTGCAAATGTTACGAGGTGTAACATTGCCCGATACCAGGGCGGCCGAGGTCAATCTCCTCCGATCTCGGATTGATTCTCGGCAAATCATTATCGCCATTACCTCCGTTTACTTCTAATTTGAAATTTCTAATTTGAAATTTTGAAATTTGTCCACGAGAGAGAGAACAAAGTTTTTTCTTCCCTTCCTCCTCCATTATTTTCTTTTTAAACTCTATCTCCTTTTATTTTTCGATCAGAAAGGTAAAAATGGTGAAATTTAGTGACTTAATTCATTCACGCATCCACGATGAAAGGTTAGAGATTTTTTTCGACTTGATTCAAAGTGAGTAGAGCAGATCCAATCTCTACTTTTTTGATGCATTTCTTCTGTATCAAAGGGCTAACTTTCCGTCAGAAAAGAGAAAGTCAAACCGAACTTTTCTCTTTAATTCTTAAATTATTTTCCCCGGTAAATTCTACCGATATAATTGTGCCAATTATTTCCTTGTTGTTTCTCATTCAAATTCGAAATTTTATATCATCGATCACGATTATTTATCACATTTATTTTCTTCTAAATTTATTAATTCGCGCGATAAAATCGTTAGAATGATTTTCTCAATCTTGAGAGAACTTTGTATCTACGATAACTGTATTCTTATAACAAGTAATCTTTTATTATTAAGATAAATGTACAACCGAATAATATTCAACTCCTTTAATACAAATTTAAATCTCGCCACCAGAAACCAGAAAACGAAGCAAGAAAAAAAAGAAAATTATTTCAAAGATATTTGAAAAAGTGTAAATCCGGGAACGATCTATATTACTCGCGGAGATAAACGAAAAAAGAAGAGAGAGAGAGAGAGAGAGACAGACAGGATAGATAGAGAAGAGAATTCGTTTCACCATCGAGGAGCAAAGAAAACCGAGATCGGGGACGAGGAGGAGGGGGGAACTACCCCGACGGCGCCAAGAAGTGGCTAAAACGTCGGGGTTTACGGCGTGTCTGCGTTGCGAATCGACGTGGCCCCTCGCGAGCCCACCTTCCCTCCCTCTTCCCACCTCTCGTGCCGACCTACTAGCGACCTACACACCTAACCTGACGTGCAACGGGTCAAGCAAGACTCCGGAGAGCGACAGACAGACGGAGGGAGAGGAGAGAGAGTGGGAAGGAAGTGCACGCTAGAGCGAGAGAGGGAAGCAAGGGGTTGGAGTGGGGTCAGTTCGTGACCCGACCACCTGTGGAAGCAGCCGGTAGCTACTTCTTGTTTGCTGTTTGCGCATATCTACCTACCACTTATATGTACTACTACGTATTACGTAGGCGAACCGCCACCCGATGACCGCGGTCACGGTTAGAACCGAAATTACGTTGCTCCCGTTTCTCTCTTTTCCTTTTGGGTGTACGTATATGTATGTGTATATGTGTGTGTTTTTCTTCTCGTATCTAAGATTTTCGTCGCGATATTGCGTTTTCGAGGTTGACGAAATTCCAACGATTGCAAAGCGATCGATGTGAAGCTAAATTTAATTGTTGTGGACTCGAGATTGTTACTAGACGTTCGAGTGAAATTTGAAGAAAAGTGATTCACGTATTCACGAATTTTAGAATGTTGAAGGTTATTATTATTTTTTTTTTAGACAAGTTATAAGGATCTAGAAGTAGAGCAATTTATTTATTCCAACATGATGCTGTTCAAAGGGATGCTGTTTCAAAGGGAATGAAACATTCAGATTTCTCGAATGTTTGGAAATAAATATCAAAGAAATTTTCTAAGTAAAATAACATATTAAGAATTTTCAATTAACGCACAGAGATAATATCCCGAAATTTATAGAGATATTTCAATATGAAAAATATCGTGTTGCAAATTAGAAAATAATTCGACTCACCACGATAGAATCCATACCTCGTATCCGAAATAGAGGCTTGGCAAATACGTTTGCATCTTTGTGATTTATCAAGGCGCTGCAAGGCATGCATCCACGATCTTTCACGAATGCCTAATTGCCCCATAGCGTGGCTACCATTAATAGGACAACGTGTGTTCAATTAAGGAATTGATATTAACGAGGAGATTTTCCCTTCGTACATGTACGTAAGAGGAGGCGTGTATGGGGATATGCTTGTCAGATAAGAAGAAACAATTCGAGAGAAAGAAAATGAAATGCGATTAAATCGCGGAAAAGCACGGAGAAGGAGTGCCAATTACTTGGCGCCTAAACGATGACGTGGAATGACTGATGACGCGATTAACCGCGGAGGTTAATGTTCCTGATGTTTTTCTTGCTGAATAACATCGCGATTGAATGCACTTTTTCCCCTCTTTTTCTTTTTCTTTTTCTTTTTTTTTTCTTTTTTTTTTTTTTTTTTTTTTTCTTTTTTTTTTTTTTTCTCCGTCTTTTCATACCGTTGAGGTAGTTTGCCAGGAACTGTTAGTCCCTCTTGATGATGATTACGGCTATGTGAAATGATTTCTCGCCAACTCGAGATTGAAAATGCTTTTTCACGTGATCAATGAGAAAAGATAATAATAATAATGTTTTTTTGCCCCGTACGTTACCGAAGATACGGGGGAAATGACGAATTGTTTCGAATGGGGAAAACGAGAATATGGATGGAACATATTATTAGAGAGTAACCAGCTAATGATCTGACCTAATTTTTTTTTTTCAACAAAGTAATTTTTGAAAGTAACAATAATTAAAATTATTCTTTGGATAACATTTACAATTTACAATTTTTGTCTTCTGAAATGAGAGATTGTTTGGAAAGATATCAAAGAAATTCCATTGTAGATATTTTTTTTTTAAACGATTTAAAATCACGAATCAAGAATCGAATCGGGATGCGCATTTACTTCGACAAACGTTCGTCGTGTGTGTTGCAGCAGCGCATCGCTGCCAATAAAACGGGACAATTTACAGCGGCATTTAGACATAATTATAACTTAATGCGCGCTCCGTCTGTTTACGATTGTAATTGCAGTGGAAACAACATTTAGGTTCGGTCACAATGCTGCCGAATTATTCATCATGCGTCACGTTTTATATTATACGTAAATTACTTCCATTGATCGAATTTCCCTTGATCCCAATGTTGAACGACAAGATCACAATTTGCAGCGAGATTTCGCGGATACAAGTTTGAAGAAATTTTCCACGGAAAATTTTCTAGCGAAAAATTTCAATTGTTAATTTTTCCTTTTTTTTTAAATTTAAAAATAACGTCGAAATTTAAAAAAGTACCCCTCATTTACAATATATTTTATATCAAAAACCATACTTGTAAAACTGTATCAAAAGAAACACGAATTGCATTGACAATTATTGATTAAAAAACTACATAATTAATTCTCATCGAAGTAACAATACATACATTTCGAGGAGAGATTTTAAAGCGACAGACATACCCTGTTTCATTCACGGTTTACTAATCCGGATGCGGAGAGAAAGCGAAAGCCAAAAAGACAAATAATTTGAAAGAACAAAGTACAAACACGTTTCGTACGCGAGGCGACGTCTCTGTCCTCCGGGTGTGATGTAATAACACGAAATTACACCGTATCGCCTTAGGTATGATATAGAGGCCGTTTAATAGTACTACGGCCATTCACGCCGCGAGTCACCGCCAGCTTAGCGCTCTATTAATCACAGATTATTATTCATGCACCTCCACAGCTAGTCCATGTGGCGCTTTTAGCACCGTTGACTTT
>NW_006263875.1:138748-143048 GCF_000469605.1 Apis dorsata | reverse complement strand
CGCCCCATTGCCTTTAAGCTCTTCCTCCTCCTCCTCCTCCTCCTCCTCTCCCTCTCTCTCGCCGGCGCACGCTTTCGTCGCGTCCTCCTCCTCTTCCTCGCCTCGAGCGCCTTCTCTCCACCTGGATTCTTTCCGCTTCCTTTTAGGCCCCGCTTCATTAACCAGCACGTGGTGGAAATGGAATCGGGAAGTTGGGGGCGCCTCGAGAGAGAGAGGAGGGGAGGGAGGCAGGATTCTCGTGTATCGTGGCTACACGGTTAATTGATTTCCATGGGAATCTTTGTCATCGTGTTTTGTTTTGTTTGGAAGGGAGCCACTCGATCAAAGGATCGTCTGGTTTGGTGGGTGATATTTGGTGGCTTAGATTTCGTTGTTGCGAGGTGATTTTTGAGTTAAATGGACGATCTTTTTACAGAGTGATGATAAATCGTTCAAGTTGTCGAAAGATCTTGTTTGATGTTTATCCATTTTTCCGCGTTCTATAATGTATTTGGTGTATTTAGACTGTGTCTTGATATTTATTTTATAATCTTTTCAATATATATCGTTCGAGCTGTTTGATTCGATGGTGTCCTTAACCCATTTCTTAGATTCTCCTTCGAGGAATATAAAAGTAGAGATTTTACTTTGTGAAATTTTTTAATTTCGTTCAACTATTTGAAATTGAGACGTAATTCTAATAATTTGTATTTTACGTTTATTTAAATTTCTTATTATTAAATGTATATTTTTAAGTAGTATCGTCGAAAAGCAAATATCGATAATTTTTGATGCTTCAAAATGAGATTCGTTCCATCTTTCCATACATCTTTCGTTAACGATAATATCTCGGTCAAATAAAGTTTCGTTCCGAACTTTATATTTTTGCGTTTTTGAAAAACAAGCAAAACATTTCGCGCAATTAATTTTTCACCCAACATCTATCGGGATTATAATTGAAATGCAACGAAGCGAAATACAATAACTCCGATACGAATTCGAAATATCTCAATCTCCCATTGACAATCCGACAGATTGCCTCTCGCGCGTAAACTTATTTCATCGTTCTACGATCTACTATTATGTACCATCTACTACTCTAGGTGTAGAATTTCCTTTCAGAAGGACACGTCGCGTTTTTACTCGACGCGAGTCAACGAGAGATGAGGCAAAAAAAAAAGAAAAAAAGAAAAAAAGAAAGGAAAAAAAGAGGAAGAAGAGAAAAAAAGTTACGCTATAAAAAAAGATATACTCTTTGCCTCCTCTATCTCTCTCGCGGTTCGGTTCAAGCTAGCGGGAAAGGAGGAGAAAAAAAACGTGTAGCAAGGAAAAAAAAGTAGTTGTTCTCGAGTTTTTTTTGTCCTCTTATCCATCGAGCACGAGCGAAAAAAGCGGACGCACGATCCAAGTCACGGCTACGTCGGTAATACTTTTTTTTTTCTCTCTCTTCTTCTTCTCACTTCACACGTGCACGTTCTCCATATCCTCCATCTCTCTCCCTCTCGCGCTACCGCTCCTCGCTCCGTCCTCTTTTTCCTTTCGCGGTGGCGCTCGCTCTGTGTATCTGGAATACGGGCTACTATTCTTAGGAACGGTTCTTACTTTCTTACCGCGTGTCAATGTTTTCGTTCACGATCCCGATGTTGGTATTCGCAGCCCGTCCACGTCACGGTTGTCGGTTTTTTGCCGCTGCTTCGGAGACGAATGATTAATTATTGCGGCCGACCTCTCATCCCGTGAGTGTCAGTGATCTCGCCGGTCCGTACGTAAAAAGGAAGTGGTTGTGCGACAACTTATGCGATCCTTACGAGAACGACTTCATTTCCTGATCCTGATGCCGCGAAATTTTTTCAAATTTTTTTTTTTTTTCTCTCCTCTTTTCTTTTCCAAATTCAAACTTCACGTTTATTTTTCATTTAAAGATAAGATTTTCTCTTCTCCCTAGGTTCATTATTCGTCAACTTTTTAATCAATTATTCATTACCTCTCGATTCCTTTTAAATTTCGGGATTAAATTCGACTCGCCGAACGTCTACCTGTCTCCCGATGGACTCCGATAAAAATTCTGAACGGTGAATCGTGATTAATTTCGTATGCTCAACCGGTAACAGAAGAATTATTGGCAGGTTGGAAACGAAAAGTTCAAAATCGAAACGCGTCGGTAAGGCCTTCTTTCGTAAACGTACGAGATTTTACGAAAATTAAATCGCGATATTTGTTAATTTATTTCAAGTGGAGGAAGGTCCAAAGGTCGAGATACTACCCGTGCTCCTACGTCATTACTTTGACAGACGACCATGCGCCACCGCTGGATGTCCACCGTTCTACGTGCGCGCTGTGCTACGAGCCGACCGTGCTACTCGGTTAATTGACGCTTAATTGGCCGTAATTAAGTTAACTTTGCCAGCACGTGGCCCCGCTCCACAGAGATATTGGCCACGCGCAAACGACGCGGTTTAAGCAATCGGCCGGAGGAGAGGCCTCGATCCCACTCTTCACCATTTTATTTTTCCCTTTATTGTTATTATTATCTTTTTTTTTTTTTTTTCCTTTTTTTTTCTATCACCGTGTCGCGCACTATCCGTGGAAAGAGGGATTAATAACGGGCTATAACGAAGTAGCATCGACTTGTTGGCTTGGTAACAGCGTTGCTGATTGAAATGCAAAGGTTGAGACCGGGAGCATAATGGACTTCTTTTTTCTCACGTTCTCCTTGAACACTCTTTCGACATTCCTATAAACATTGTAGATATTTCTCCGTTCTTGAACCTCTCTCTCTCTTTCTCTGATAAAGAAAAAATACAAATTCCTTTTTTCGCAAATGAGAATCTTATTGATAGCTGATATATTCCATTTCCATCTTCTTCATCCTACCTGGCCAAATATTACATCGAGCATTTTAGCTTCGTGCGCGCCAATGTTTGCACGTTATCGCATGTGCTCGAAGCGATCGATAATTTCCACGAGGCGAGAAATTCTCGCGTCGCGTCGCCTCGAATACGCGCATCATCGATCAAGGATACGCGGACGAAGAAGGATACGGGAGGACCTCGAGCCAGGGTCATCCAGGGGAGGTGGCGACCTAACCTCAAATCCTTAGCCAGGTAATTCACCTCCACCTTGAATTCCGGCGTCTCGTGCGTATATGTAATCACCTGTCGCCGATGGAGGCTGACCTTCTGCACACTTTCGCCCGTTGACTTTACCGTGAAGCGAATACATTTGCATCTCGTTTCCTTCCAATATATTTCTCTCTTTTTCTTCCAATCCATTCGCCTCCTTTTTTTCTTTCTCTCTCTCTCTCTCTCTCTCTCTCGAACGACCGTTCGACAAAAGACGAGATGTTCGACTTCGTCCTTGGAAGCCCGCCGCCTCCTCTCTCGCGGCACATAGCGGCATGGAATAATCCCTTGTCCTTGCTTGTGCACAAGTCCGTTTTTAGATCGACTCGTGTTCGATCGCGCTTTTTCTTTTCCTCTCCTAAGCTTGCCTGGGGTTGCTCGCGTCAAATCTGCATATTTTTGGAATCTCGTCTTCTTCTTCTAACAAGTAATATCGCGCTTACGATTTTGCAAACAATCCGCGGGATACGTTGCTGTGACCGATCGAGATCATCAATTCTCATCGAGGAAATTCAAGGCGCTTTGATCTGGTGGATTTAATCGGCATATCTCTGAGCTGTCTATTCATGCACGGGCTTCTTATTAGGCCCTGACAAAGAGCAAACCTCCTGGCAACGTCGTGTATAAGTCGATATAATCGAGATATCTTGCGCAGAATTCTGGATTCCTGATTATTAGTTCCTCCCCCTTCCTTCCAGCCGACTGTAATGCTATTATGCGATCACCAACGGCGATGGAACGTATGCGTGCAAGAAGAATCGTGTCGGGCATGCCGATGAACTCGAAACTCGACACGCGTCCACGACCCGGAACATTTTTCAGATTCCCTTTCTCGATCAATCCCCTTACGAATTTTTCCCAACAACAACTTCTGTGCAATTCTTTTCATTTTCATTTTCTTCGTGAAAAATACCATCTCGCTCTATCTAAAATTCGAAGAAATCGACGAATCTCGAAGAATCATCGTCCAAAACGCTTATAAAACGCTTCCTATCGGGCCAACACAAAAATTCTCTCTCATTGCGTGTCACCGTTTACCGTGGTTTGCGTCAACGCACGCAGTCCAAACAATCCCGTCAATCCGTATCATCCGATTTCCGATATTATAAATCGAGTGCACAAATCCCCCTCCTTGTATTCGAAAATCGTGGCGCGAAACAGGGTTATCGGCGACTCGACTCGACTCCTTTGACCTCCCC
>NW_006263875.1:138112-138422 GCF_000469605.1 Apis dorsata | reverse complement strand
TCCCCCCCCCCCCCTTCCTTTTCTTTCTTTCTTTTTTTTTGTTTGTTTTCAGACGGCCCGCGCCGTCTAGAAGTATAAAAATTCGGCCGGTTTCTCGAGATGTAGATGCGTTCTCGGAAGCGGGTTGGGCCTTGCCCGTACGACCAGGTGAACGTGGGGGGATATACCGCATGGAGGGTGAGCGAGATGGGGAGGGGGAGGACGAGACCGATCCCGATGTAAAACCAGGCTAAAGTTTTGTCCGCGCTCGCGGCAATAGCATTGTCCCACGGCGCAAAAGTTCACGTCGCTCCTCGCAGGATAACAATTG
>NW_006263875.1:135548-137734 GCF_000469605.1 Apis dorsata | reverse complement strand
TCGTCGTCGTCGTCGTCGTCGTCGTCGTTGCTGCTTCTCTTCCTTTCCCCTCTTCTCTCTTCCCTGTATCTTTCTTTTATATTTTTCTCACTCTCTTTTCCCTTCCCACCATCTTCTCGTTCCACCGCGTTGTGCGAGTGTGTGTGTGTGTGTGTATCCTCCTGCGGCGTCTGCTCACGCTTGTTTGTTTCCACGCGCTTTAACGAATTCCGACCTTCGACGGCTGAGGAACGTACACGTAACGGCGTAAAACGTTACGTCGCGCGATTATCTGTCGCTATTTTTCGATCGATACGGGGGGAGGAGGAGGAGGAGATGGAGACTTCTATCCTGATTTCGTTCTGTGGTTTCTTTTTCTTTTTTTTTTTTGTAGATTACGCGGCGATCTGGTTCAACTCTCTTTCTTCCTTTCTTTCTTTTTTATTATGTACAGAGGTTGCGCTCCTCGTGGAAAAATAGGGAGGAGGACTTCCGTGATGCGGGTGATAAGATAAAAGGGAATGACCGTTCGATTCGGCGGAGGCTGCTTTGCCATTCTGATTCGCCGCGAAAATTATTCCGAATTTTTCGAGAGAGTGATCGATTCGATACTCGTTGTATTTTTAAACGGCGTATCGAGACGAAAAATCGATTTCCAGAAATCTTGAATTGAGCGACGATTTTCTAAGATCAACGAGGATACTTCGTAAATCTTTCGTGCGATTTTGAGTTTAATCTCGAAAGGGGATGGAATTTGTACGAGTGAGGATAACGATGCTCCTTCAGTGAACGAGTAAAACTAAAACTGTATCGCGATAAGCGTGTTTAAGAGACGTGGACAAAGTAGAAAATTTAAGGGATGATCTTGTTGAAACAAACCGATGTGTATCGATTTACAATATATAAAAAATTGCTATTATTCCAAAAAAGATATTAAAGGAAGAAAGAATATCAATAACAAGATGCATCGAATTAATATTATCCTCTTGAAATATACCAAGATCGATAAGAATTTCAAATTTCAATGCTTCCATTTTCATTTTTGTTTTATTTGCTTATTTTCCTTTTTTTCTCTTCATTTCGTTCCTCTAACATCCTGTAATTATCCACGAAATCAAAACACGCGACACACGGATAATTAGCGGTTTTAATTTACGAATTTCGTCCCATTAAACCGTTTCGATTCGCGCGCAACATATCACGTGTCCGTTGCGCCGAAAAAATTCTTTCTCCCTTTCCTTCCACCGGTTGATCGTTCATTAATTCGATCCTAGCCGTTCGTGTCCATTCACAAATCTCGAAAGATATCGTATAGGTGGATAGGGAAAATTCAGAGACAGTTGCAAGCGTTCCGTGTCGCAGCTGAAAATATGGAAAATCGTTAGAAGGAACGAAGTTTTCGGGGGAGGCAGCGATGAATTCGTCCGGGGACCTGTTCTGCCCGGGACAACTATTGTCCTCCTTTCCGGTTTTTCTCTCGTTCTGGATTCCATTTTCAACACTGGAAAAGAAAAAAGGAAAGAAATATCAATGTTTGTTTCGAATATCTCTCCACAGTTCTCTCACCTTGCGATCGCGATCGATTGCCATTTTAGATTCTCGATGATATTTAAAATTTCGTTTTAGATCATGACTCGTGGTCAATCACGTCCAATGATTAAATAACAAGAATGAAATATTTATTCAACGTTTATTGAAATTTCCATTCTTCGTTAAAATCTCCTTTACACAACACCACGGTGCCATTTTAGATTAATTTGGTATTAATTAATTCGACGTGGCCCTCCTCGATGCATTGGTTAAACAAGAAGATGAAATATTTATTAAAATTTACCACACATAATCTTCGTGTGGTGGTAAAATTTCTTTGCGACGATGCCATTTTCAGATCGATTTAATTAATTAATTTGATTGACTCGATATTGGAAAAAGAGCGAAAACGTCTTATTTACCTTTTGACCCGCCAAATTTACAAAAATATTTGCAATTGATTAATTCGTTGCACGTTTTAAAGACGATACCTTAACCAACGACGATGCCCAAAGTGTTCCACTGAATCGGGTGCGCGCCGCCTTTTTTCGCCCGGTTTTTTCCAAAGCTCGGACCGATTCCGCCGTCAATAGGATCGCTGCTCGTTAATACATCGTCGGACAATAGTTTCTCCGCGGCTTTTCGCCGTGCACCACCTCCTCCGCCCCCTCTCCCTC
>NW_006263875.1:130798-135321 GCF_000469605.1 Apis dorsata | reverse complement strand
CTCCTCCTCCTCCTCCTCCCCCTCCCCGCCCGCCGCCCTTTCTCTTGCCTCCTCACCCACACGCGCGCACCGTCCACGTATGTACGACAGGTACGTGTGTTATATCACATTATGTACGGCCGCGTGTTGGTCCACGTATCTATGGCCTATGTATACATGCGTTATTCCTGGTACATATACAGGGTGAGTCACGCCGAACAGTGGAACTGAAATATTTTCTAAACCATCGATACCTCCTTGTCCACGCCGCGCTTTACAGTCGTGAAACTGTTGGTTGATACTTGCGCGAGCAGGTATTTTTATCCTTCTTCTCTCTCCGCTCATTTTCGAATCGGATGCAATACGAAGGGTTTGGTTGTGTTTTCGTTCGACGATCCCTGAAATTTTTGGAAGGGAAAGAAGTTGGATGGGTTTGTGGGTTAAATCGGAAGTTGAAAGAAGTTGTATTTCGTTTCGAGGCAAGTGTCGTTTATCGATATCCGGAGAAAATAAGGAAAAATAAAGGTCGCGACTTTTCTTCGATTCTCCTTTTCTTTTTTTTCCTAATCTTTTCGAAAAGTAAATTTCTCGATGAACGAAACTCGTTTCGTCGCAACTGCGAAAGTTTACAAGAATTACCGTCTTCTTAGATGTTCGAAGAAATGATCGCCCTTGTCCCCATCCCAATAAAGGGTTGAGGAAAAAAAAATGAAAGCCACGATTTGAATACTTTTCTCATCGCGCGAAACACCCTGTGTATAACCTGCGTACATGAATGCGTGGATGATGGCGAAGAAGGCAGACAACCTATAACGTATTTCGCCTCACCCCATGGTGCCACGAAGAGTTTTCCGTTTTTGATGAAATTTAATTGCACGCTCGAACAGCCAGTCGACGCGTACAATTTGCTTTTCGGGGAGGGAGAGGGGGGGGGAAAAATGAATACTTACTAGTACGTGCATATATCATTTTTTTTCTTTCTTCCTCCCCTCCTCTCTCTGTCCTTGGAGCGCACCCCCGATGTGCTCCACCTTTCGAGACGAGTGCAGCAGCGTTTTACGACGGCATACATTAATGTTTTACAGGGGAACAAGGGGAAGTCAGTGCAGCTAAGGCACTTCATTAGCGGAAATATACGTTATTTGTGCAAAATGGAGTTGTTGATGCACGTTCGGAGAATTTATCGATCGCGCGCAATTATATTCCTTCTCTTTCGAAGGCAACTCTTTGCTGGCCGCGTAGGCGTTACTTGGTGGATATGAAGTGAAGAAGAGAGAGAGGGAGGGAGGGAGAGGTGGAGGACGAGAAAGAGGAGAACCCTTACGACACGAATCTTCCTTCTTTCTCTCCTCTTTTATTTTCTTTTTAGGGCATCCTGTTTGTATTTACTCCACCCCTCGACTTTCCATGTAATATGTTTGTATACCGTCTCCAAGTTACTGTTATATGGCTATCTAGATGTACAGGGTGTTTCCAATTTTAAACACTCTATATATATATATATATATACTCGATTATATGCTCGAAGAGTGATGTGGAAATCGTCGCATATAATATAAAACTGGAGTGGCAGATAATATATCTAATCTAGGTTTTTCATAATTCGTTTACCTCGTTATTTCATCAGCTCAATCAGTGTCGGTATTGTTAAAAGCAGCCTTCCACGGCGATACTCGAACTTGACACACATTTCCAAGCGCGTTTATTACAACGTTTCTCTCTCTCTCTCTCTTCGACCGCGAGGAGAGGATGTTTTAAAATTCGAGCCAATTATTTTTGAAACACCCTGTATAGAATGGAAGGACGAGCAGCACGAGTGTCGGTGACTCTACGCTCACATCGATGCACCCTCACACGCGTCGAGGCGTTCCGTGCACGTGTATAGAGGAGAGCATCGGCGAGGAACGTGCACGCGTGTGTAGTGAACGTGTAGCGCACTCACACACGATCGGCGATGCACTTGTCGTGCAGTGCGACCACCAGTGGTTCTCAACGCCATTTGTTTGATATATTTATCCGTAACCACCGCATGGAGAAAACTCTCTTATCGATCGATTGTGTGCGTGCATGTGCGAGAGAGAGAGAGGGAGGGAGAGGAAAAAATTTTTCGAAAATGAAAATTTTTAAAACTCGAATTTTTCGAGGAGATAATTTTCTCGACTCGAGAATTCAACGAATAATCGGCGAATTGATCTTTGTCGCGTCATCTTGACATCTAGTACACCGTAGTACGCCGTAGTAATTACTGTTTGCAAATTGGCGAGCTCGCATTTGATACATTTATCGGAGGTGCTTGTACAACACAGCAGCGCGATTTATGAGAAAACGTTCATTGCCAGTGTTATCGGAATGCTTCTCGATAGTGGCCGCGGACTGAATGGCGAATCGGGCAAGAATGCAACATGGACGTATTCTTTGACGTTTACACGATATTTTCGTTCTAATAGTTTTCTAATTAGCTCTAGATAGCAAAGTAATTGGTCGCGTATAATATAATGTACCTCCGTTCTTTGATGTTAAACTCCATCATCTCGATATTTGGTTCGTCTAATAATTTTGTAATTAGTCGAGATTGGAGGAAATGATTGGTGGATGTAACACGATATATATATATATATTTTTTTTTCTTGATAACAATTTTTCGATTGATCGCATCGATGATATTTAATAAATTCTAATTTTCACGGAACGTGGTGGAAAATTTCATCAAAGGCGTTATTTCTCCATCTCTCGCGTTAATAATGGCTGAAAGGCGGTCTTTTCCGTAGCACGAGGCCACACCATAAACACGAATCAAGATTTAAGCGATGTATGCTAATACGAGACTTAGTATGCGCCGCGGTGGCCCCGCATTATGAAGATTTTCAATTTTATGCGGCATCAACGTGAATAAATATTTACACCGGCAATGAGCGGGCCCGTTACAGCCTCTATCTCACCGCTGACAGTTTTGCTAATGTCATTAGCGCCCCTTGGCACGGGGCCTCGTTAGGCGTTCCCAGGTGTGCAACGTTTTAGATTTATCAACGATTATCAAGAATTCGACGATTTTTTCCTTCTTCTTCTTCTTCTTCTTCTTCCAAGATTTTTGCAGATATCTCTTTCATCAAAATTTGCCCAAAGGATTCGAGATAAATTTGTTAAATTATGTTAAAAAGAAAGAAAATTTTTTGGATATAGATATATCATTAGAGGAAAGAGAAGATCTAAATCTAAACACCTAATAATTTTCTTCCACATTAATTATTTATATCATCGCTTGTTTTCAATTAATTCGATATAAATTGTATTTTTTCAATTTTGATGAAATCTCGCGTTTCATCCAATTTATATCCAATTTAATTATTTTAAGAATGTTGTGGAATCGAGTAGAAAGAGAAATCGATAATCACGCGCCAAAGTATCGGGACGATTAATCCCGTAAATCGTAATGTCGGTATTTTTAACAAGATCGACCTCGTAGAAAAAGAAAAAAAAAAAAAAAGAAAGAAGGAAGAGGAAAAAAAGAGGAGAGGTTCCCTCGTCACCGACGAAAATTTCCTGTTCTCCTTTCTCCGTTCGTGCAACGTAGTCGCTGACGTGCACTGCTGACACAGTGGATAGTCACGTCAGCAATTGGCAACGTGCCCGAAAAAATATTTCGCCCCTTTGGATCCGTGCTTTGACAGGGATAGAGCGCTCGTTTGGGTCAATATCACCGCGTAAAATATCTGGGTGACTTGGTTATCATTTATCTCGGCAAATTGCGAATGAATTGGCTCTGGAGTGGAGGGGAGGGATAAGGATTTTAACTAACCATCGATACGTCTCTCAAGAAAAGAGAGAAAAATCGGAGAAAGATGCGGTGAAAATAAACAAAGAAGGAGGGGAAAAGAAGCATTCCAAGTAAGAAAAGAAGAGATAAGAGAGAATGGAGGAGAAAGGGAGCGTAGGAGCGAAGAAAGGAGAAAGACCAAGAACGAACAAAGAAGAAGAAAAAACTCTGAGAGATGGAGGAGGAAACAAGAAGGGCGAAGAAATGATATTTGTGCTCTCCAAAAATATTCTCTCTCTCTCTCTCTCTCTCATTCGCTCCTCAACGAATTTCGATGGGAAATAATAATACCACGCGTCTTCGTTTCATCTTCCAACCCCATCAAGCCTCCTTTCTTTCTCTTCTTCATCCCTCGGGATTCTCGAAACGTGTATCGCGTAGATGATCGCTGTGGAAAATCTATCGGCCGAGAAGTGGGTGTTGTAACCCATCGAGTTGTAAAATCACCATAAACACACCGGATTCAGTAAAGGCAGGTTGTGTTTCAACTTGTGTCCCAGCCGATTCCCCCCACGTACGTTTTCCTTCCTCTTCCTTTTTTATTTGCTAATCGAACGCCACGCCCACGCGCGGTTTGCATAATTTCAACGTAAATTATTGCACGGTTATGACAGATTCGATAAATAATTGCGCGATCCCGGGTTCTGGACTTTCGGGGATTGTCTTTCAAACCTGTTCCTGCCGATATTAATTTTGCCTCCATTTTTTCTCTCTCTCTCTCTTCCTCTTT
>NW_006263875.1:129268-130570 GCF_000469605.1 Apis dorsata | reverse complement strand
TTTTCTTTCTTTTTTTTTTTTTTTTGTTAAGAATAAATTTTAAAAAAGAGCTTGATATTAGATCGTGCAAAACGTTGGTTTGTTTATATTGGATGCGATCAAAAGATTGCAAATTATTGTAAAATATTCCAACCTCGTGCACTCACTGGAAGATTTTTGTATTGGATTAAATAAATTATTTATTCAATTTCGAATTGACAACATTTCAGAGGTTGCTTATGGGGTTAAATAAACTGATGGATTTCTTCGTTCGCTTTTTTCTTTCTTTCTTTCTTTCTTTCTTTCTTTTTTTTCTCGTTGCAAAGATTTTCGAAAACACGGGGATGCGAGTAGCGCCGATCGGTTCTTTATTAGGGGTTGCGAAGTTCACATTATCGCGACCACGAACCGCTAACACGGTTAGCCTTCGCAATTACGTGTACCATGGGTGAAAAGGACATTGTCGGTGATGTCACTCCTCTTTCGCTCCACGAAATGTATTCGACGTTATTGGGTTAAGTCCGTCTTTGCAAAGTAAATTACGCCCGGCATTTATGATAAACTTGAACGGTTCCTCTTGCATCTTTGTCGTATATACATGTATATAGACACTTATTAACATGGAAAATTGATACGACGAAAATTTTATTACGCACATTTCTTTGTTCTTACTTTTAATTTCTTATTGTTATATAATTCTCCACACATAAAATGGCATACGTGTAAAGAAAAAGAGATAAGATAAATATATATCTATTTTTATGCGAATATATATGTAAAAAATGGATCAGTTTTAAAATGAAATTTTAAGACTTAAAGTCGTTAAGATGATCGTTGACGCAAATCGAATTCTCCAATTCAGAAAGAAAGAAAGAAAGAAAAGAAAAAAAACGTAATAGAAAATAGGAAGGAACACAAGGGGCGAAAAGAAAAACGAGGTAGCACTGGTTGAAAAGTTTTCTCACTTATCGTTACGCTTGGTAGCAAGACCAGTTTTAATTAAGAAACGAGGCACGATAATTGACTTCCGCGATGCTCGCTTGATGAATGGGAGCGTTTTTATCCTGTACGAAAGGACTGTTTAAGGAGCGAGCATAAATACCGTGGTAAGTGCTTTGATCCGAACAGTCTTTCTACACGGGCTTCTCTTTCTACGAAGCTAGTGGCCTGTTGCATGCCACTGCCTCGCCGTCCCTCGGGCTATGCACCGTGTTTCTTAAGGCCGCTGATCGATTTAAGCCGCGTCCACACGTTTTCTCGGACGGCGAAATGTCCATCACGGCGAACTTTCAAAGTGTCGGCTGTCTTCGACCGTTCCTGTAA
>NW_006263875.1:127022-128766 GCF_000469605.1 Apis dorsata | reverse complement strand
CCTTTTTTTTTTTTTTTTTTAGGCGTTCGTGCGTCGATTTGAAAATTGGCGCGATGGAAGGAATTTTAAAATGTTGGAAGGAATTTTTGAATTGATTTGAATTCTTGAATCGTGAATGGGGGAATAATAATAATAATAATAATAATAATTGGGCGTGTTTTCAGTCATGTTGTTGCTTAATTTTAATTTGAAAAAGGGAATGAATTAGGATATATTTTTTCCTAGTTAATTCTCTTTCATTTTTGAATAATATTTTCGATCGTGGAATATTGTTTTATTGTTTTATTTACGAGGAAGAATTAAAATATAAAATGGAAAAAGGAAACAGAGTGATGAATCCACTTTTTACATTTTGCATGTTATATTTAGTTATCGCGATGGGGATTTTTAAAAAAAATATGATTTCGAAATGTAATTTTGAAAATGTGTAATAATAAAGGTCCGTGAAAATCGTGTTAATGTTGATTAATACAAAAGGAAAAAAAATAGATGGAATTCTTAGTAAGATTTATAATGTATTTATATCGAAAATTGTAATAAATGCAAGCTTGCTTTTCAATAGGGGTATACACGTATTGAATTTCGTTTTATTGATATCTTCTTTATTTATTTATTATATTATATTTATATTTGCCAATTTAAATTTTTTATATTAATTGCAGAATGTTTGCTCTTTTAATGTAAACTTTGTAAAAGCTCTGTTAATGTTCTCGGCAATTTTTCATGCGTTTTTCAAACTTTCAATAAGAAAATCCTGCTCGATGTTGAAACAATGCAGTAACGATTTTTTATCATTTTTTATCAACAAAACAATCGATGAAACATTATTCGAACATTGTTCGTTCAGCTAACCTCAAGCTTTAAATTAAACATCGAATATCTATATTCAATTGATTTTCACACAATTGAAATTAGTAATTTCACACATAACAACGTGATAAATCTGTATGTAAAATTGAAAACAAAATCTCTCAAATTGTCTTCTTAGAAAAATCTATAATTTTTATTTTATTTCTACTCTTATATTAAAATATTTATTCAAAAGATAATAATATTTTGACATGCCCAATGGCGTCCATAATGCGGGGTGTGTATCGTTAAATTTAGATAAGTCGAGCTACGACGAAAACACGTGTTTCATCCTCTCTTTGGAAAATTCTCAATGATCCATTTTCATTATTAGTCTCACGAATTTTTATTTAAAACGATCGAATATCTTGGAGAAGATTTTTATCGATCGAAAATGAAAGAAAACAATCGTGTTTGTACAACTTTATAATTGAACAAGCAGAATCATTTCTTTAATCATTCCAATTCAAGAACGATACGAAAATAAAAGAATAGTAAGAGAAAAATTCCATTTTGAATGACGGGGCGGATTCGTGGGCAAAAGCGTGAAAGCGTATCTGACAACTGATCAATCTCAATTATCCGAAACGTCTCATAAAATATGCATACTACCCGTTCATATTTCTTCCCCTCCCCCAGGAAATATCCTTCCTATCTTCCACAAACTATTCTTCTCCTCTCGTGGAATGGCTCTAGTTTTGTTAACGATTCGAACGGCGATAGTTTCATGGCGTCATCTCTTCCTTTCCTCCTCGTCTCGTGCACCCCCGAGTCGCGTCTGCGGACGAGAGGTGGAATCATGGGGTGGTTCGGATCTCTCTGGCGAGAGTAAAAGAGAGCCAGAACGAGAGAGAGAGAGGGAGAGAGAGTGAGTTCCAGGGGTGGCGGAGGACAA
>NW_006263875.1:124206-126800 GCF_000469605.1 Apis dorsata | reverse complement strand
CCCGCTGACTCAGTTTATGGCTGATCATTCGACCCTGGCTCTCTCTCTCTCTCTCTCTTCACTCCACATCTTCGTGTTCCCTACATACCTCCTCTCTTTCTATATAGATATGTGCACACGTATAAATGCAACGTATAACCGCGCACACTGTCGCGCGTGCAACGTGTGCGCAGAAATATATAGACATCCCTGGCGCACATAGCGCGCGTATGTAAGATCGTCTATAGGGTGAAGCGTTTGAAAGCGTTGGACGCGTTCGTCAATTTTCCACAACTTTGGTGATCGCCTCGTAGGGGGGAAATTTAAAGAATTGTGAGGATCCAGCATGCTCGAATGTTTTTTTTTTTAAATTAATAATACTCTAGAATGAGAAATTAGTATATATATTATATATATATAATTTATTTATATATGGATTTTGGAGGGGCTCTTTTAAAATACTTAAAAATTTTCTTCGAGATTACATCACAAGTCGATTAATTAACCAATAAACTCTT
Source organism: Apis dorsata (assembly GCF_000469605.1). Lineage (NCBI taxonomy): Eukaryota > Metazoa > Arthropoda > Insecta > Hymenoptera > Apidae > Apis > Apis dorsata. Next base: position 126,303 of record NW_006263875.1, on the reverse strand, counting down.
TGTTCTTCCGAAGAAGCTGATTATCGCTTGCAACATTCTTAACAACTTCTAACTAGGTATTCGATGCTCGCGAGAAAAATGATTCCGGGATCCAGGGATAATCGAGGAGTTCGTAGGAGCAGTCGATGGTAGCGCAAACTCTCTGCGTTAAACGATACACGCGCACACGCAGTGGGCAAAGTGAGTAGCAGCTCCGGCGTTGCACGTGGCCCGTTGCACAGGTTCTCTGGGCGTTCCATATCAAATCGACGACGCGTCTCCCTTTTGTCGCGATCCGATAGAACTCCCTGTAATCTGCTCGTTAAGCTCTTTACGCGAAATGGATATGGAAGAAGCCCGGAATGGTGATTCTCTCTCTCTCTATATATATATACGTATAATCATTTGCGGATGAAATTAAGGAGTTACCCCCGCTGTTTAATCAGTTTCTAGCCTCCCCTTCAGTTTCAGAGGCCCGGCTTCGCGTTGCCCTCGGTTGTTAATCTTTTCGATGCGACTAGACACGCGTTATCACATACTCGTTTCGAGAATTAAATTAAATCAGGGAGTCGTGTCCCTTTTTAAAATATTCTTTCGTGAAATTCCTCGATAAATTCTCTACAAAAATTATTTATCACTCTCTCAAATATGAAAATCCACTTTAACTTCCAATGGACGCTGTTTACTTATTGGAAGAAAATAATTTCCGCGCAACAACTCTCGAAAGCAGAACTCGAAAGCGATAGAGTTCTCAAACGAGCGAGCCGCCCTTCAGAAAGAGAGGGAGAGGGAGAGGGAGGCGAATGAATCAATTATTCGATTCTCACGCCGCTAATTAACCAGCGACACGATCGGCTGGAAGGGGTGAATCGGCGCCGTCCTCGATCCCTTTTCATCCGTCTTCTCCTCGACGCGTGCTCGACCGTGAGCCGCCGTGTCAAAATATTCCGGCGGATTAGGAGGAGGGGCGCCGATCGAATTATACGCGGTGGATACACAGATTCTCCTCCTTCACCCGCCTCTCCCTTATGGGTCAGCCTCTTCTTTTATAACAACCCGTGGCGCTTCGCGAGGCGCTGCTTCGTTACGGCCGGACGCACACGATCCGCCGCTAATCCTCTTGGTCGTTCAGGCGACACCCGTTCAGGGAGGCCCCGCCAACTCGCGTCGGCTACCTTTTCGAGATCTCCTCCTTTTATCTGCTCTTTATATTTTTTTTCTATTTCTCTTTTAATCTTTTATTTTTGTTTTCCTCCAAAATATTTCAAGTTTCATTCATGTAAGTTCTCATATTCGTCTTCTGTCGTGTGTAAATTTGTTGCGGTTTCTTTTTTTTGATTGCAAGGAACTGTTTTTATCTTTGCGATAAAATCGATTTTAAATGTGGTTTGATTGTTAGTTTGTTAGATTATTATTATCATTGAATGGTCAAGTTTTTTAAGATTAGGAGCATTATTTGTTTTTGCGATAATTTGTGCATAGATTCTTTTAAAATCCTGTTTATTATATAAGTAAGGCTGGTAAATTTTTCTTTTTTGTTGTTTCATGATTATTTCGATCTCTCATCTGCAAAAGGAATTATTATTTATTATATAATCGTTATACGAAGAAACAGCACTATCCATTTAACGCAAATATAAATTATTATTTCGTAACTCGAAAATATAAATTATACATCAATCCGACATTTTTCTGCACCAATGTTTCGCGTTTGTTACTGCATACATATAATATAAAAAAATACCAAAGATGAAATATATTATCCTACATCGATTCGTAAAAAAGTTTAATCAAATGCGTATCTCGCGTCCTCCACGATTCTTCCGCGCATACGCCAAATGATTTCGGCTTTGAAGGCGGTCACTGAAAAAAAAAGAAAAAAAGAAAACATTGGCCAAAGTAGTGCCGATTCTTAATCGCAACCCCTGCAGGGCCCTTTCTTCTCGCATACAGCCCGGAGGATTAAACGCGGCCACCCCCGGTGTCGAAGATACGCGAAATTCCCAACCAACCCACACCCCATCCCCCGTTACTTTGCGCCCCCGTTTCCCTCTCCCCACCTTCGCCGTCTCTCTATTTTTTTCTCCTCTCCCCCGCCTCCACCCTCCTTGCTCTTGC
>NW_006263875.1:121059-123525 GCF_000469605.1 Apis dorsata | reverse complement strand
CTGGAGAATTATTGTCCGTGGAGGGGGGCGGATGAGGGGGATGGGCCACCCTCTCTTCCTCCCACCTTCCACCTCCCTCCCTCCCTCCTTTTTCTCTTTCTCTGTTAGGAAACAGGGATGAGTGGGCGAGTTGGGGTGGGTTCAGGCCGGCGGAGTCGTGCGCACCCTGTGCCAGGAGCTCCACGTCGGGGAATTTTTCAATCCCCCGGTTAAAGGGGATGACGCGCTCTTCAGGGCCGTATAGTGGTAGTCGGCCCGGTAATTTTCACCAAAGCTTCCCCCCTTCCTCTCTCTCTCTCTCTCTCTCTTTCTTCAATCTTCTTCCTTCCATCCCCCACCACGTCCTCTCTCCCTCGTCCCGCTCACGGGCCCTTCGACCGGCTTCCGCACGTGCCTCCTGACACCACGGACCAAAACCAGCCCCCCTCGAATCTTTCCGCCAAGCCTCACCGTACTCGTACTGGTTTAAAAGTCGGGGTCACGAGCGTACCCCCCTCCCCCTCCTTTATCGAACCCCGATCCAGATTTCCTTTTGAACTTGTTGTCGGTAGGATGATCGAGGAGTCAAGTATTATAAGATTTAGAGATAATTCAACGATCCTGCAAATGTTCTTCTTTTTTTCAAAATTGTTTAAATCTCTTGTCAGACACGTGAGGGGTGTTATTCGTTTAGATGCTCATATAAGAATAGTAAACTCAGTATCGAGGGAAATCGAAGTGGAGGGGAAATCGTAGGTGTTGTTATCTTTTAGATAGGATTGGGGTATGTCAGATCTCGTTATGTCTATGTTTGGTTGCGTGGTTTTTTTTTTTCATTTTTATCGGGTTTGATAGGTGTAGCAACGCGGGGAAAACAAATACGAGGTGAAAAGCACGGCGGGTAAACTTGGTCGATAAATATACAGGGCCTCATTCTTTCCCATTCTTTGAGTTATTCGTTCTCCAAAGCAACGATGATTGTTTGCCAAAGTCTCTTTCGGCTAATTTTATGCCGTGAGAGAGTTGCAAGCTGGTAACACCGGTTGTTTGCACCGAGATCTGCGGAGTCACTATTTTTTGGCACGTTCAGTCTTTGCTGATCCCATCTTTTCCCCTGTTCTTTTCCTTCCAACCTCGTGCCGATTTTTTCCTCTTCTCCGAATCCAAATTAATCCCAACAGAGAGGTTAATTCCAATTAATCACGCTAAAATAATGAAATGTATTTCGAATAGGGGATGGTCAAAAAGTATTCAAAAAGTAATTGTATGATTTAATAAAGATATCCAGACGAAGGTAATCCAATTAATCCCAAAAGATTCTGATTAACGAGTTGGAAAATTCAAATTCCGAACAACACCAAATAAAACATCCGATTGAGATCGTATCCGAACAAGGATAATCTAATTAGAGTTTCGTCTCTAATTGATCAATTGGAGAAAAAAGGAGAAGGAAAAGAAAAGAAAAAAAGATACTCTTCTTTGAATCGCACGATGACGGCCCAAGAAGAAGAAGAAGAAGAATCTACGCGCAAAGAATCCTAAGAAGGTAACCTGTTAATGTTTAATCACGATTCTTGGTGTTCGAATGCCGCACGGGATTCCAGGGGCCAGTCCTCTTACGACAGTAAAACGAACGAGCGAGCGAGTTTACGATGCTCAACGGTTTCAGGGTCGGACACTGACGAGCACCTGGGGTAAATCTAGAGGGTGGCTTAAGGGGGTTAATTTCCAACCTCGCTTAATTCACGTGCTTGCCCCGCTGACATCGTTCCGCCGTTGTTCCAACGATCTTCAACCGCCCCGACCTTGCTTCTTTGTAAACCGTTTGTATCCGTTTCTTTGAATTTCACTCCTCCCCTCTCCTTTTTTTTTTTTTATCGTTTGTATTTCTCCTGCGATCGAGGAATATTTTGTTCTCGGGGGTTTGCAAAGTTTTTTTAAATTCTTTTAATTTATTTCTTTTAATAATTGTACCTCTCTTGGAATTGGTTCAAAATCATTTTATTTTTTATCGAAAATGGATGGAACGTTCAATTTCTTCGTTCTGTTTATTAATCTAAATATATCGAGTTTCTTATTTGTAATTTTAACGTATAATATTCTTAGGTATATCATTACTTTAGTTTTTTTTTTTTCATTTTCCCTTGTAATCTTGCATTGCGTCATTATTGCAGTAAGTCAAGGATTTTCGAAACGACGATACATAATTAATATTTCTTCGTTTTAACGTCATCGAAACAATTGTTTCTTCGTATTCAACGATTATTCAACGATTATCATATCACAATGAAATAATAACAAATTAATCGTCGTGTTGGCAGATATTAGAAAAATCGATAACGACTCTAAAAATTACTTTGAATTCGTAAATATCGAGAGGAGTCGATTCGAGATTCTTTCTTGAAATTTTTATCAAGGATAACCATAAAATGATCGAATTAAACGATCGTAACTTTTTTCTTTTTTTAACCTTATTGTTAGAGATCA
>NW_006263875.1:115435-120827 GCF_000469605.1 Apis dorsata | reverse complement strand
TTTTTTTTTTTTTTTTTTTTTTTTTTTTTGACGTCAGTGAGAATGACCACGTGCAACCGTCAAACCGGGGATATCTTATCGCCGATAATTAAGTGTACATTCACCTCCCTCCTCCGCCCACGCGTACGCCTTTTTTTTTTCTTTTCTCTCCATGTCCCCTCATCAAGGTTATTTTGATAACACTACCTCGATTCGATCAAGCAGCACGCTCAATTCGTTTCACGCTCGCTTGCAACGTTTCTCGACCGAACCTCGTGCTAATATTCGATTCAATTCGATCAAATTCCATCGACGAATTTAACAGTAAAGTTACAATATTTCCTTCTTTGTTTCGAAATAAATTCTTTTTCTTTCTTTCATTTCGAGAAAACTCTTAAAAATTCGAATCTATATAAGTCTATTCTCGTTTAAATGGATAGACGGAAAAAGGAAAAAAAATTGTTGCAAGAAGAAACGAAACTCAAAATGTTTGTGCGCACGAACTGACGGCATCCTGGAAAAATTCGTGACGTTGCCGTGCGCGTCAACCGTCGTCGAGAATAGGAAATTTCCATGACGCATTCGTCAATCGTTAGATGTAAACGTAAGAACGAAATATATAGAAATAGGAGAACAGAGGGGAGGGAAAAATTACATACGTTTGGATCATCTTGGAAATACTGTATCGTCGATTGATTAACAAATTGCTAATAGCAATAGCTATATATCCCCATTAGAATGTTGCCACCCCCTCGTTTCGATTGTATTCTTCCACTTTTGACAAAAGTTGCATTCCCGAGGGGAACGGCGTCCACGAGTTTCCAATTCCTTCGATATCTGTGGTCAAGCATTACGAGGGAATTCCAGAAAGCGATCTCTGTTCAATTGAACTTATGCCTGTGCACATGTTTACCGTGCGCGTTACATCGATCCATCGATCTATTTGCATTCGTTATACGTGTATACATATATAGAAATTATAATTCCTCGAACGCGATATACTGTAATTATGGTACCTCGGTTTATTATAAATAAACAAATGATAAATACGTTCCTTTCTTTTTTTATATATATATAAAAGACGCGTATTCAATTTTCAATATAAGTTTCATCTTCTTTAAAGAGAGGGTAAATATAATGAGTAATAATAATAATCGTTGATAAAAGATGGTAGTTTCTTTCTTTTTATCCTTGATTAAAATCTTGAAAATTTGATGGAATTGAAAGATTTTTCAAAAAAAGGAAATGATTTTAATGGTGCTTCCATTAAATGAAAAATTTTCATCCGACACGTAACCTCGACGTGCTCGACTATTTTCATCTCCGGTTCATCCTAACCCCCTGTACACAGGCAATTTCGCGTGCGCGAGTTTACATATTAATCGTGTTGTTACACTAACAAGTGTTGACTCGTTCCTTTAACGGGGGCTCTCGACGAATGACGCAACGTTCCTCGGGATTGAGCGAGGAAAGAAGAAGAGAGGGTGGCAATGATACGCGAAGAGATGGCTCGAGATTTCGTAGAAGGAGAAGAAAGATATACAAGAAAAAAGAAAACGATGGAAAAGAAGAAGCAAGGATTCCGCAGTATATAGGCCTACCATCATTTTCCTTCTCTCCTCATTTTCCACTACGTTTCTCCTTTTTCTCCTACGCGTCTTTCTTTCCACTTTTGTCTTTGTTTTACCTTCGTTTCTTCTCTTTCTCTCTCTCGAAGCAACCCCGCGGCCCTCTAGCGCGCTCTGCTCCCTTCTAGCGCGCCACCTCTCAACACACGAGGAATAGAAGAGGGATGGACAGAGAGAGAGAGAGAGAGAGAGAGCGAGAGTTGTTCCTCCACCTCTTCTGCGTTCTCCGCGCCCATTGGCGCCCAACAAGCGCACCCGCTTAAGAGATACGCGACAAGCTTATCGACACGGTAAACAAGAACACTTTACTACGACAATATTGGCCGAATGTAAAACCTGTTTGAAAGGCGACATAAAAAACGAATATGTCCGAGTGTCTTCGGTCGCTTCGTCCATACGCTTCTTTCTTCTGCTCTCTCTCTCTCTCTCTCTCTCTCTCGTTCTCGTCCTCATCGTCGCTTTAGTTTTCTATTTTTTTTCTTTTTCTCTCCCTTTTCTTCCTCTTCTTTTCGTCTTTTTTCCTTTTTTTTTTTTAATTTCTTCGCTCCTTCTTCTCGCTACTCTCGTCTTTCCGATTTTTTTTTTTTTTTTTTTTTTTTTTTTTTTTTTTTCCTTCGTTCCGTTGGATGCGCAAAAAGGTCTTGTCTTAGAAAAGAAGAGGCCTTCTTCTGTACCGTGCGCGGGGAACGGAACTGGCGTGGAAACTGGTTTAGAAGTCGTACGTACGCTCGAAAGATTCACGTTTCTCCGAGCAAGGAGAAGGAAGCCGAGGGATTTGTTTTCTCGATGCTAGCTCGATATCTTCGTCTCTATTCATAGTTTTATTCTCTATCGATGCTCTATCGAGGGGGAGGGATATTATACGATTACGAGATTCAATTCAATGATTCTTTGATAAAAATACTATTAATATCTAATAAGAAGGAAAGGAACGTTCGAATCTCCCGCCGAAAAGCGTCGCCAAATGCGCGGGAACACAGTTGTCGCGGGGATCATCGTCCTGGTAACGTCTCCTCCTCCCCCTTCGAAAGCAACGAAGAGAGATAGAGGATAAACAAGGGAGAGGAAGGAAGGAGGAGGAGGAGGAGGAGGAGGAAGAGAGAAATGAGAGAGGAGACACGTTTGCTCGAAGAGACAAAAAGCGCAGCGTCTGAAAACAAAGGTCGAGGAGATTTCCTCTCTCTCTCTCTCTTTCATTACAGCCAGGATCATCGGCCCAGTTACGTCCTTCTTGCCGGTAACCTTGCATCCTTCGTCGACTTTTCCACCTCCTCCTCCTTCGGTGTCATTCCACCTTCTCTCTCTCCTTCTCATCCTTTTCTCTTTTTTTTTTTTTTTTTTTTTTTTTTCCCTCCCGTACTTCGCGAGAGCCTACTACTGGCTCGCGCTCCCCGCTCCCTGCCCCGATAGGCAAAAATTGTAGCAACCTGAAAAAGGAGGGAGGGGAGAGGAGAAGTAGGAGCGGGGAGAAAAAAAAGGGGGGAGGGGAAAAAGAGAAGTAGGACCTGCAGCGGCGGAGCCCACGCGAGGGGGAACAGGAGCAGGAGGGGAGAGGCAGAAAAAGAAAAAGGAAAAAAAGGGGGAAAAAAAACAAGAAAGAAAGAAAGAAAGAAAGAAAGAAAAGTCCAACAGACGTGGAACAGAAAAAGCAGAAAGAACGAGGGAAGCGGCGGTGCGGAGTGCAGAGAGCGGGGAAGTAAGAGAGAAAGAGAGAGAGGAAACGCTAGGAGAGACACACGCTGCAAACAATGGCAGCGCGTGCAGCCAGCAGTTTCTTTCTCTTTTGCCCGCTTCCATCCTCCTCTCTTTCTTCCTCTTCGATCTTCCTCCCCTCCTCCTCGCTCCTTCTCTCTTACGCACACGCACGTGTGCACGGCTCTTCGCCTCTCTCTCTCTCCCCTTCACGTTTCCTCTCCCCTCGTACCATCCTTTCCTCCATCTCTCGCTCCGTCTATTTATCCGTCTGTCCTTCTCTCCGCTCGCCTCGCTCCCTCTCCCTTTCTCCCGCGCTCTCTTCGTTCCACGAGCAACAGTAATATCTACAGTTGTAGAGACGTGCGGCAGCAGCCCGACGCTAGAACGCGCGCGAGCAACGGAGAGAACGTCGAGCGGGAGAAGGAGAGAGGGGGTGGGAGAAAGAGCGGGAGGAGGCGAGAGCGAGAGGGAAGGATGTGTTGCAGAGGAGGAAAGAAGGGAGAAAGAGAAGGACGGAGGAAGACAACGACAAGAGAGAGGAAGGGCGGAACAGGTTCCTGCCGTGTTGGGTTGGGTTGCCGGAGGGTGCGGGGATCCGAGCTGGAACGAACGGGGGCCGAGGGGAGGGCGGAGGAGAACTGGAATCCTGAGTAGCAACGGCGTAGCCGCGAACCAACGAACCTGGGCTCAACCTTAAAGCGATGGATCACTTTTGGTCACCGATCTCCGCACACTTGGCCACCGGTTCCCACTCACTAGCTACCCGGAGAACAACGCTATTTTCCTCGTGGATCGGCCGAAAACATATATATATATATATATACATCTTCTATCGAACGAATAATAAAATTTAAACAATTCGATAAATAATATACGAATGCTAAGTGATATATTCGATTTATCAAATTTTCAAATTGGGGAATTTATCTGTTTCGTGAGTAAGATGCGTCGATATATTGAATCGCGCGAAACGTAAGTCAAGATGACCGAAAACATTGTACGAATAATGTATACGTATAAGGATGCCATAGGGATTTTTCGTCTCGCGCGTGTTTCTCTCGCAATTAGGATGGACGCGTCTTCGTCCTCCCTAAGATCGAAGCAGTGATCTTCGCGATCGTACTTTGGTCGAATGACGTAGCTGTTTATAGAAATGGGTGTTTCCTGGACGAAACGATACCGCGTGAAACTTGGCGATTAGCGTGGAAAGGGATTCCAAGGCGTGTCTTCGGATTAATCGATCAAAACGTGGCAAGTTCGATTGAAATCCGGTAATTCCTTTCTTGCACGCCGCTACTTGGGATAAATGGGGGGAGGGGAGGATCGAGGATGGTCCGTCAGGGGGAAACCTGTTTGCTAATCTGCAACTAACAACAAACGATCGGTTTTGAAGTTTCTTGAGTTTCTCGATCTATCAGGGCCTCCTCCTCCTCTTCCCCGCTTCATCGATTTTTCGATAGTTGCCCGCTCTTGTTCGCGTTCGTCTAACCGAATTATTCGTCCCGGTATAAACCCCCTTGGATCGCGAATACTTGCGCAAGGTAAGTACGTAACAAGTATTTCAATAACGGAGTGGTGAAGGCGAATCTGCGGGAGAAATCGACGATGACGAGCGAAACCGATGCGGTTGCGAATTCGCCAAAACTCGGATGAAAGAGTAACGAAAGTAGCGTCAACGGTGTCCACATGTTGTGTGCTATACGCCGCAAAAACCGTACCACCTTTTTTTTTCATCGTTTGTTACCGAGAGGAGATTAAAGAGGATCGAAAAAGTTGCGCGAACCGGCGATAAAATCGTAAAAAATCACGTGTGTAATACCTATCTAGTGATATATTCCAAAGTCCCTAGAAAGAGCGGCGGCATAATCGTTCCACTAGACGAAACTGTTGATTGACCCCCCCCTCCCCTTATCCACCGACAAGGAAAAGTTTTACGCGCGATAAAGTCCGGTGATCCGATTAATACGTAATTGGTTAAGTTTCGACACCGTGAGTTTCCATCAGAAATTAGTAATAGCAACTTTTCGGGTCCCATCAAAATTCTNGCGTGCAAAGCGTCACTCTGTCCCCATATGATCCGATTAAAACCT
>NW_006263875.1:113431-115388 GCF_000469605.1 Apis dorsata | reverse complement strand
CTCTCTCTCTCTCTCTCTCTTTGAAAAAGAGAAAAGAAAGAAATGTCGATAATGAAATGGAATATTCCATCGTTCTCGCGCGCTTTTCACGTGTAATTTCGTGTATTGTTGTTCGTCTGTTAGTCGTCGTGTACGATCACCGATAAGGACGTAGCATTGAAAAGACATGACAGATGGCGCGGCGGTCGCAAAATGTCCTCTAATGGCGCGATACTTGGGGCACTGATTAGACGGTTAACTGCGGAGCATTAGTTACGAAGATGATAATAAACGGTGTTATCATTTAACGCACGACTGTGCGGATAACGAAAAGGTCCGCGTATCGCCAAGTGGCGACATCGACGTCACACAGAAAATGAGACGAAACGTGACTCGATAGTGTAAAGCGTTTAACGTGACATACAGTGAAAAAATATGTCGTCGTTATAGGATAATTAACATTACTGGAAATCATACCTGCTGATTGAAAGTCTAATATTTAACATTCGTTATTTATGCTCGATTATTGTTATGTGTATCACCAACCATATTATTACGTAGATAGATAATTCTTTTAAGTGTTCTATAAAAGAAAAAACGCGTATTACAAGTTTCTTTTAAAATTATCAATTTATCATTTTTCGTAATCGGCGTATATAGACCGAGGAAAAGAGACGTTAGATTATATTTTTCTTTCTTTCCTTCCTTCCTTCCTTCCTTCCTTCCTTCTTTCCTTCCTTCTTTTCTTACCACTGTAAAAGATAACGCATATACACCGGGGAAACTCGTGGCCGGTGACTTCGAACAAAGGGGTTGACATCAATGGAGTCGTCGGAGATCAAATTTCAAGAAATGCTCAAGGGTGTCTCGACCGTTTCATCCCCCTTTTAATATGTTTCTTAAAGAAACTGGAGGAGCGATGTTCCTCCATCAGGATGAACATCGTCCCCAGGAGGATCCCTTTCATTCCTGACAACCCTATAGCTTACAACTAAATTAGCGCCTAATAGGAAACCACCGAGGATGATCCCTCGCGCGTCTAGCCCTGATTATTCTCTAAACGCCGAACCGACTACCAGACTATCTCTCCAACCTCTCCTTCTTTTCTCTTCTCAACAAACAAGTCTCATTTATTCCATCCCCCCCTCCCAAATAATAAAGCTATCTCCACAACGACACCCTTTCCTTAACCCTCCTCACCTTTTGCGCGCCATCCAAATCCCGAACAATATCCAGATCGGAAACGATCTTTGGAATCGAGACGAGTCTTGTATCGTTGTTGTCTCTCTCTCTCTCTCTTTTTCTTTTTTCTCCTCCCTCTCCGTCTCCCCGTTGACCAACGCGAAACGCGTTCTCGCGATCGCAAAACGGTGGTGTCGCAAAACGGTCCCCGGAGGGACATTGTCCTTGCGCGCACGTTTGCACGGGGCAAAGTCCCGTGGGAAAACGCGAGAGATCGGAANTCTCGCTCTCCTGGTCTACCCTCCCTTACCCACACCTTCCTTCCTTCCTCACCCCCTCGCTACACTCGACCGAGCGTAGCGCCAGTGGTTCTCAATCCCGGATTTCGAATGGCGGAAGGGTTCTCTGTGCGAGACGAGAATCATTTGGATGTTGCTCGCAGGGCAACGCGTCGCAGGGGAGATACATTCTTTGTGTCGAGATTATGTAACAACCGATCGTGTTCTTTTTAAATTGCGTGTATATTAAGAAAAAAAAAAAAAAGAAAGAAAAGAAAAAAAAATAGGAAGATGCACACTTAGATACACGTGATTCGCGATCTATCGTACGCGGTTAATTTATCGATACATTGTTTTTTCTGTAGAAATGTAATGTAATCGTAATTTCGAGTCCTGGTTATTTAATTAACTATGCGATTATTAATCGAATATTCCTACGAAATTGGCCAATTGTTTTTAAAAATGGCGGATATTATTTTCCAGAAAAATAATGGTCATCTCGTCTTTTCTCGTTTGTC
>NW_006263875.1:108840-113179 GCF_000469605.1 Apis dorsata | reverse complement strand
ATATATATATATATATATATTCAGACGTTGAATCTATAAATGATAATTAACTATCGCAAGCATTTAATTTCCAATCTGTTGCGTTTATATTACGATTGAATTTGAGAAGACAATCCTTTTTATATATATAAATAAGCATGGAGATTACTATGCGCTACTCCGATCCGTGTATGTCGTAAATAAGATTCGTAACACGGTTGGTCCCTATTACTTTTTACGATTCTCTCTCTCTGGATAATCTCTCGAAACAGTGAAAGATAGAGAGAGAGAGAGAGAGAGAAAGGAAAAAAAAAATAACGAAAGTAGGAAACACGAAGATCGAAGATTCTATCGCTGAAAGTTTCTCCTTTGCTTTTCGTTCCACTTATGGTCCCAGAGATTATTCTCGGCCGACTTCGAAAGTGGCTAGAAGTTTTTTTACGAGCCAGCCAAGTCATTCACTCCGCGACATTTCTCTCCTTCCCTTACATTTATGCTCGATGTTTTCTAATTCCTCTACCGGTTGTAAATTGCATTTTGTTAATTAATCGATCGAACGACGGTGAAATATCATCGCGAACGGCCGTTTCGGAATCGTTTCCCCGGCCGTTTTCGTTCGGCCGGTCATTTGATTTGTTACGGGGTTATGCGGTGATAAAAAGATGGAGAGTATCGCGTTTTAATGATATCGGCCGAGATTTATGCCCGATGATCGAGCAACAATGTAAACGGCGGCCTCTCTCTCTCTCTCTCTTCGTGCCGCGGAATAATTCAAGATACTATCTGCGAAATTTATTTTCATTTTCTGTGTCGCAAAGGAACTGGGTGGAGTTAAAACCGAGGGAGGGGATATATGTATATAAGTAACAGTCGAATTAAAATACGATCAATTTTTTGAATTTTGGCAAGTTGGATATATTTTTTTTTTTTTTATTATTTCGAAATCCGCTTATCATGAAGCAATGGTTGAATAGCCTATGGTTTTTATAGAGGAGATAAAATTTGTCGAGTGACTTTTACGAGTGAAATTACCGGTAAATTTGCAATTTTATCACGTTTAATTCTCTTCTCCGATGCGAAAGATTCTTCTCGAATTTGATATTTGACGAGCTAATGCTCGTCGATGATTCAATTTTATGTTATTGTTAAGTGCGCTAAAGATTAATGAGGATATTAGAATAGTTGGGATATTTGCCGAGATTTCCTTCCATACTTGTAATAAAATTTAATGGAAACATTAATTTTGAGAAAAAGAAAAAAATTACATACGAAATCTCTTTAATCTGCAACGAAAATGTATATAATAGTTGATGAAGAAGAAATTGCTTCGATTAAATGTGTGTTAGAATCGATTGACGAGGGAGGGAAAAAAAAGTCGTAAAGATCCATTTGGAAAAAAGTTATGCAATTGCATAATCACGCCAAGGTAATAACGCAAAATATAATTTCACATCGAACTAAAGAATCATTAGATTCGACGACTTACACGACGTTGCAAGATGAAATATATATTTTTCACGATAATTTTCTCTCTATTCCCCCCGATTGCTTCGTCGAAAGGAACCTCCACCCCATCGTTTGTACTCTTTTTTCTTTTTTTTTAATTCTTTCGAACGAGATAGCGGCACGACGGATTTCCGGTATATTTATGATAAAAAATTCCTCACCTGTGCTCCGTTGAGTGGTCTTCGTCAAGCCCGTCCTTTTAATGATTTCCGAGAAGAAGAGCGCTTCAGAGTATCGTCTCGAGGACCCCGGTGGCTCGACGGTGTAACATCATCGCGGCATTTAATTATTTCGATTTTTCGCATTCCTCGCCATTTTTCCTCCCCTCCCTTTGTCTCACGCATCTCTCATCATCGATTCACCTTTCGTCGAAATAGGAAAAAAGGAAACAAACGAACGCGCTTGATAAAAATCAATTATCCCTCACACATCCCCCTCCTCCAATAATCTCGCGTATCTTTGCAATTTATCGCGAGATCAGCCGACCGAAAGAAAGAAGAAATCATCGCCAAAGTTATTATAAGCAAGGACAAGATCTCTCCGATTTATATCGATTTTCGTGTCAGGATTAAATTGCCTGTGACGGGAATACGAACGAAATTAATAATTTAATAGGATGTTAACAAGAATTAATTAATTAATTAATTTTATCTAAGTAAACTTTCAATCAGACCTCGTACGAGAGAGAGAGAGGAGCCGGACTTCCGTTGTTATTACGCGCGTAACGTAACACGAGCCGGAAGCGACGCGGCACCGTGTTTTCTTTCGTTTTACGCGCGAGATAAATTCGCGCATCCTTGATGTACCTTTGTTTTTGCCCGTGATCGCGATTTCCAATCTCCTTTATCCCGGATTTTCGAGCCTCTTCCACCTTTTCGAAGGGAATAATATCGTCGAAAGGGAAACTGTCCGCGGAAGAGGAAGACCCTCGACTCGAAAAAGTGTCGAGTGTCTCTCGCCGCGTCCAAATCTTTCGATCCGCTCCCTTTGATCCATCGTCCACTCTCGATCATCTCTAGCCCTCCTCCTCCCCCGTCTCTTTTTAATTTACTCTGATTTCCCTCTCTTTTCCTCTTTCACGAAGAGAAGAGTCCACTTGTCGCGGGGTAGCGCCTGCTAAACCGATATCTTTCACCGTCACGAATTCTTTGAAGTGTATCGACTCGACTCGACCCACGGTGTGTCGCTGCGGCTTTTAATTACGCGCCAATTAATTAACACACCGTTCCCGCCGTTTCTCTTTTCACCCACCCCGCTCTTTCTCTCTCTCTCTCTTTCTCTACTTACCTTCTCTCCCTCTCTCTCTCTCTCTCTCTTTGCTCCTTTTTTTTCCCCCCCCCTTATTTTGCCGGACGTAGCCACGCGGAGCCATTAGAGGCTACGACCGCGCGCGCCACCCTTTCCCTCGCCACCGAATTATCTCGTTAAGAAATTAACCGCGAATTAACGCTGTTTTACCGCATAATTAGATGACCTTTAAAGATTGCCCCTTAATCCTCCGCGACATTACCCTCTCTCTCCTCCGTGTTTGCTTGTAAACAATCTTTCCGCGATCATCTCGTGTCCAACTCTTTGCTGGGCAAAAATTCGACGTTCGATTTTAAACTTGTGAAAAGTTGTAAAAAAAAAAAAAGAAGAAGAAGAAAAGTCTTGTCTCTCAGAGACAAGAATTCGAAGGGCGAGGGGTCTGATACTAGGGATCGACGAGATCCGTTAGATCTTCTCTGTCGCCAAGGAGTTAGCAGATATCTAGGTGCCGGGTTAGATTGAGGTTGATTGGGTAACCGCTAAGTATATCGAGCTTAGAGCACTTGAGGAACCTTCGTGCAAGGGGTGCGATGCTTGTTTGCTCGATGAGGCTGGCTACTAAGGCGTTCAAGGCGGATCCTACAGGTGACTCGAATCGAACGAATGGAAGAATAATAATTGATGATCAGGCGTCTCTCTGTACCGTCGACGAGGAAAAATATGGGGTCGATTATCGGGGAGGTGTAGTTGAGATTAGTCTTCCCTCTCTTCGAGTTCGGTAGATACTGTTACTGCCAAGGGCCAAGGACTGGTTTTCCTTGCGCCGGAATCTTATACTGTCGCATTGTGCGAGAGCGGCTTTAGCCGACGCGTGACAAATCCCGGTGAGCACGCGTAATACGCATGTCGAATACACATGAACCGCTCTTAAAGGGCTCGTATCCACGCCTCCGGTGTTCCGGTACAAGATTACTTATCGGCCAGGACAGGATACTCTACTTTAAAGAAGCCACCTTACCCTCGCTCTTATTCGTGATTATCGACTGACGAACCACTCTTCGTTTATTTCTGTTTCAATCTTGCGAAATTCCTCTTCCCTCTTGGATTCCAAGATTTTTCGATGGATTAAAAAGAAGATCTTTGCTTACGCGACGATCTTCCAAGTCTTTTCTAAGATCTAAGATTTCTGAAATTCTGTTTACCACGGAAGAGGAGGATGCGATTAAGTTATGATTTCTCGATCCATTTCCATCTGTATCTATATTTGTCTTCGCTTGCACGATAAGTTTCGAAGAAAGGGGGATGATACCTCTTCTCTCGCAATCAGAGAATCTTTAGACGCGGAATGTCTGTCGATTGTGAGAGGATAGCAAGCGGAAGGTAGTTTTTAATAGCCTCCAGTGTGAACATCATCGAACGGTGAGTACGATTAACTCGCGATGAACCTGCGTGTACCTCGGTTGCAGGTCTCTGGGAGTGAGTTCTCAGCCTCCTGAACGTTCCTCGAGCTACCTCTGTCTTCCTATCGTTCCTTCGCGACGACGTCTCTGTTGGTTGCACACGGTCGTATTCCCTTCCTCCCCGTAACTCCTCTCTCTCTCTCTCT
>NW_006263875.1:108045-108353 GCF_000469605.1 Apis dorsata | reverse complement strand
TATATATATATATATATATGTAATGCGAATTTTTCCACGCTATTAGATCTGTATAGAGCTATACTTAGCTCTCTCCGATGAATTTTTCAGAATTTCTCAAAGAATATCGAGCGACGTTCAATCCCACGAAACTTCACTAATTATCAAATATCTCTTAAATTCTTCGAGCGTGTGCCTCACCTTGCCACCGTGAATTTTTCAAAATTTCGTAGAAATATCGATGTATTCCCTATATCCCTTCGAAACAGCTTTTTAAATCACTTAATTATCTCTTTAAATCCTGGCCTCTATCCTCTCTCTCTAACTCC
>NW_006263875.1:104162-107896 GCF_000469605.1 Apis dorsata | reverse complement strand
CCCCGGGGGCAATTAGCCCCTCTTACCGGAGGATCGCGGCCGCTTCCGGTCGTGATAGTGGTTTCTGATCGGTGCAACAACCTGCCTCGTTTCACCAACGTCGTCTCGGACAATAGGTCTGGATGGGTCTCTCCGTGGGCCCGGCTTTACCTGGTCGGAGGGAGAGTACGGTTGACGAAAAAAGGAAGGGAGGGGGAGGGAAACGGGGCCTGTGTGGTGTCGCAGCGAGCAGATTAATGGTCCCGGGGAATTCTTGGTAGTCTATACGAGAGAGAGACTATCTTCCTTCTTGTTCCCTGTGTGCGTGCATGCGTGCATCCAGTGCCAGAAGGTCGTGCGTAAACCAGAAATAAGCCACCCACGATAGGAAATTTCATTGGAAGGCCGAGCGAAGAATGTCGAATATACGTGTCCATATAACATGTTCTAAGGTTGGATGGTGGTTTCGTTTTTGGCAGTGGTGGAAAATATTCTTGGAAATTGATGGAGATGCACGGAAATATCGTAGATATTGTAGATAGTACGATACATGTGTTGTCTATCTAATGAATTTAGGAGTATCAGTGATCGATGAATATTCAAGGATGTTGTTACTTTTTGGGTCGTTTTAACTCATAAGCTCGCGTGGAGAGAGAATTTTCGAAGGATATTTGTTTAATTCTTTCTGAAAAAATAGAAACTACTTAGAAGAGATTTTTAAAAATTAGAATTTTTTAATTGAAAATATACAACGCGTGTTTAACCTCTGTCCCTCTTGAATCATAAAATTTTCTATTCTTCTTTTTCTTTCCTCATTTTCCTATGGAAAATTAGCAAGAAATCTTTGTTCTTGAAAATTTGTGCGTTTCGCTCAGACTAAATAGTCTTGACGAACAATGAAATAAAACAAAATGGAGATTCGTCATTCGTTTTCTCCAAAAATTTTATTACATGTAAGGGGGAGAGGTAGACTTCAGGTAATATTCTCGAAAAGAAATGAAGGGAAACTTTGTTATTTTCCGTTAGATGTGGAGGATACCTGGAATTTCCACCGCTTTGTAAACGGTCGCCTTCGGCGACCTGCCACTCGGACAATGATACCTCTTGTCTCAAACTCTACCTGCGTGGCAAGTACCGAGTTACCTGAGTCTCTGTCCTACTCTCCTTAGGCCGCGGTTAGGGCCTCGTTATTAGCTTAGTACCGTTTCAGACCTGTTTTCACGCCGACAATATATATATCGAGTGCAGGCCCCTTCGAAAGAAATTTCCACGTGTTCCAAACACATGTGTCCAAGGGTGAGTTTGCTTGGCCAAAGAAGAATTTTTCGTGCCCCTAATTTTGAACGAGCTTGTTATTTTTCGTAAAAGTTTTAATCTATATATATAAGTGTTGCATTCCAATGTAGAATAATATTTTTAGAAAAGCTTCGATGGTGTTAAATACAATAAAGTTACAAGGAAACAGCAAAGTTAGAAGAAATTAATTATTATCTCATCGTCGAAAGTTTTGCAACTTCTCTTGAAACGAAGAAGAAGAAGAAGCATATACATAGTTTTAGTTAATTAATCAGTTTTAAATATTATATAATAATGTTTAAAATGTAAAGTTTAAAATATCCTTGTCGTCGTGTTACGTTGATGTAATGGATAAAAAATATGTATTGTAAGAGAATTGGAAATTATTCTCGTTATGTTTTATTTTTTTTACAAAATTCTGGGTCATTTTTACCCTCTCTTCGAAACGGTGAAACGAAACTGATGGTGTCCAACGAAGATCGAGGGCAACGAAGTCAGGTTTTTTTTCTTGGCCAATATCTTTGCAGAGAGTTATATATATTTTTTCGACGAGTTCATCTTCCTCGTCCATTTCGCCCGTTGCATCTTGAGAACATGAAATTTCTTTACTAGTTAAATATCCATTCGATTACTTTTTAATCTTAAATTACTTTCACAGTTTATTACATCGTTACGGTCATTTCGAAATTAGAATTTTTCCCGAAGAGAACGATCGTGGAAAGTTCACCATTTCTTTCCTCCTAGAATTTTGGATGGAAACAAGTAATCCAATAGTAATTCAAATAAGAGAATTTTTGTAGAAAATATTCCCTGTAAAAGGGGGTGTGAAAAAGGGGAGGGGGAGGGAGGGAAGAAAATAAGGTTTGTACTACAATGCAGCGCACGAGATATGGTCGTTTTCGCACGCGCCACGCGTCAAGGTGGATAGACCATCCTTCTTCATCACGTCGTACAAATGTGTTCAACTTGACCCTGAACACGATAAATTGGACTTTTGGTCTTCTCCGATCTTAGTAGAATAAATCCTCGACTGGTTCCTTGGATCCACTGGTGATTTAGAAGGTTGAACTGCTTTTCAATAGACGATGATACGATGTTCACCAAGTTGTCCCCAATCATGTCAAATGAATATTTGCTGGATCGATCGACGTGACTTCGACGTTATCGCTTATTAGAGGATATTATTTATTTTCAGAAAACGTAGTTCAAAATAATTGAAAGAGAATATTCATCAGGAATTTTTAGAAAACAATTTTTGAAATTTGAATATTTGTATTACATTGGAATTCATTTTTAATCTTTTCTTTTCCTTTTTCTTTTTTAATTATAAAATATTCTCAAAATCCTTTTTTTGTATTACATTTTCGCATGAAATTGTTGATATCGATACATCTGTTTTACATGTTAAAATCTTTTTCCAAGATTATCGTTATAATAACGCTCCAAACACTTTTCGTTTCAACCCACGTAGTAACTCCTAATCTAACTCTTATTTTATTCTGGAAACAATTCAAAAATTTTACACACACACATATCATTGTTGAAAATTCTTGAGAATTTATATAGAGATATATACGATCTATAGTATTTCGAATTTCCAATCGTCGAATCCCAAAATCGTCAAAACGCAGCAACAACGGTACATCGGCAAAGAAACGTGAAAGTTGTGGAAAACGTAAAAAGAAGAAGAAGAAGAAGAAGAAGAAAGGAGGGGGAAGAAAAAAAACAAAAGGGTTCTCGAGAGCGGCAGGGGTGGCAATACGATGCAAGCAAGGCTCGGGCATGGGAAGGCAAGGTAACGCAAGGTAAGGCGAGTCCCACGTCGTGTTGCGTGGACACCGGGCATCGGGCGCTCACGTGGCTCCCCACCTTTCGATTCGTGTGCGTGAGCCTGCTCCCTTCCGACGCTCCTTTCGCCGTGGCTTCGGTTCAGCTTCCCCCACCCGAGATCCTCGCGTGGCTCTCCCCCTCCATCGGTGCCGCTCTGTCCTCGAAAGCTCGAGTGCGATTGCAGCGCCGCCACGCCTGCCGCTCCGCAGTAACGCGATTGCTCTCGTCGAGTGTAAAACCCGTTCGCGGAGAGTGCTTCGCTCGTTACTTCGTGACACGCAACGCGCGTTGTCCCGCGTTCGTGTCTCCTCCCTCTCTCTGTTCCTTCGTTTCCCTCTCTCCTGTGTCTGTTTCTTTCTCCGTCTGTTTCTTTGGTGTCGATCGGCGCGCACTGCGACTTGGAGAGTGTTCAGTGGTCGGTCTCGCGATAGTTCGGTGCTCGGTCGAACCGCGTTTTTTCTCTCTCTCTCTTTCTCTCTCTCTCTGTCTGTCTTTGTCTCTCTCTCTCTCACTCACTCTTTCTTCTTTACCACGATTGAATCAGAATAGACGAGAGGAGCAATCGCATTCGGTTGAAAAGTTAGGAATCGAGTTTAGTATTTTTTTTTTTCGGAGTTGTTTGTGCGAAA